>NW_026893968.1:0-247084 GCF_032452875.1 Bos javanicus
TCCCCCTCGCCACTCGCATGGAGACCCGACTTCCCTGGCGCCCCACGAGAGGCTCACTGACCTCGCCGTCGTACCTCGTGAGAAACCGCACACTGGGGCCGCCGCTTGAGAACAACCCCGAGATTCCCCCGTCATCGAGAGATGAGGGCCTTCGTCTCCTGCATGGCCTAGAGACCAGTCTCGCGACCTCTCTCCAAACGCCTCAGGAGGCTTGACTCCCTTGAGTCCACCCAGTGAGCTCCAAGAGATACCCGTCGCGATTCGAGAGCAGAGCGGGGTTCTTTGCTTCCACTCGAGATGAATGCCTGTCTCCCCGGGTGCGTCTGGAATGCAACCCCGAGATCCCTGTCGCCCCTGGAGAGGAACACTGGCTTCTGGACACAAGCCTAGATGAGGTCTATTGGCCCTGCAGTCACTCGAGAGCAATGCCCAGCTTTCCTTCGCAACTCGAATGGAAGATTGGACTTGCCTGGGCCAACACAAGAGGCAGCCTGAATTCCCCGTCGTAACTCGAGAATCCCGCCGTAACTCGAGAAAAACCACGTGGCTCCCCCGTCATCGCAAGATGAAGCCCTTTCCCGCTACAGCGTCTCAGGAGAAGTCCCACGTTAGGAATTGGAGGTCGAAAGGGCACTTGGCACCCTTGATGCGACCCACAAAGTTCCCCGAAATCCCGGTCTCCCTCGAGAGGAACACCGAGGTTTTCCGGCACCCCCTCCTCTGAGCCCTTTCTCCCCTCCTGATCTGGACAGGAGGGTCGACTCCCCTGCTTTGTCTGGAAGGGGTTCCCGACCTTCCGGTCGCACCTCAGGGTGAGGCCGGTCTCACGAAGACATTCCAGACGTGGCCTCGTGGGGGGTTCCACATTCCGTAGAACCCCGATTTCCCGGTCCCCTCTTGATAAGAACCCGATGCCCGGACACCTCTCCGAACTCCACCCTGTGAATGAAGTCAACACGAAGGGGCAGTCTTTCCGTGCATCGGTCGGAAAAAACCCCAGGTTCCAAATACAGCTCGACAAGCGGCCTCTCTCCCCGGGGACATCTCGAGAGGCAAGCGGAGTTCCATGCCTCAACCCAAGACGAGGCCTGACTCTCCTGTCCCCAGTCTGCAGGGACCCTGCGATCGGAGTCTGAAATCAGAGGTACCCTGCGGTTCCTGCCTCAACTGGAGATGAGGCCCTCTTCCAATGCACCAAACCCAGTGGGGTCCCGAGAGGCCCCTCCCACCTCCAGGTTCCCTGGCTTCTCAGAGCCACCGTGAGAAGCCCCCTGAGGTCACCTGCACAAGTCGAGGGAACCCAGGCTTTCCTGCCTCAACCCGAGAAAGACCTCGAGAGACCTTCTTCAACACGTCTCGAGGCCAGATTCCCCTACCATGGCTCGGGAGCAATGACGCGCTCCCCCTCGCCACTCGCATGGAGACCCGACTTCCCTGGCGCCCCACGAGAGGCTCACTGACCTCGCCGTCGTACCTCGTGAGAAACCGCACACTGGGGCCGCCGCTCGAGAACAACCCCGAGATTCCCCCGTCATCGAGAGATGAGGGCCTTCGTCTCCTGCATGGCCTAGAGACCAGTCTCGCGACCTCTCTCCAAACGCCTCAGGAGGCTTGACTCCCTTGAGTCCACCCAGTGAGCTCCAAGAGATACCCGTCGCGATTCGAGAGCAGAGCGGGGTTCTTTGCTTCCACTCGAGATGAATGCCTGTCTCCCCGGGTGCGTCTGGAATGCAACCCCGAGATCCCTGTCGCCCCTGGAGAGGAACACTGGCTTCTGGACACAAGCCTAGATGAGGTCTATTGGCCCTGCAGTCACTCGAGAGCAATGCCCAGCTTTCCTTCGCAACTCGAATGGAAGATTGGACTTGCCTGGGCCAACACAAGAGGCAGCCTGAATTCCCCGTCGTAACTCGAGAATCCCGCCGTAACTCGAGAAAAACCACGTGGCTCCCCCGTCATCGCAAGATGAAGCCCTTTCCCGCTACAGCGTCTCAGGAGAAGTCCCACGTTAGGAATTGGAGGTCGAAAGGGCACTTGGCACCCTTGATGCGACCCACAAAGTTCCCCGAAATCCCGGTCTCCCTCGAGAGGAACACCGAGGTTTTCCGGCACCCCCTCCTCTGAGCCCTTTCTCCCCTCCTGATCTGGACAGGAGGGTCGACTCCCCTGCTTTGTCTGGAAGGGGTTCCCGACCTTCCGGTCGCACCTCAGGGTGAGGCCGGTCTCACGAAGACATTCCAGACGTGGCCTCGTGGGGGGTTCCACATTCCGTAGGACCCCGATTTCCCGGTCCCCTCTTGATAAGAACCCGATGCCCGGACACCTCTCCGAACTCCACCCTGTGAATGAAGTCAACACGAAGGGGCAGTCTTTCCGTGCATCGGTCGGAAAAAACCCCAGGTTCCAAATACAGCTCGACAAGCGGCCTCTCTCCCCGGGGACATCTCGAGAGGCAAGCGGAGTTCCATGCCTCAACCCAAGACGAGGCCTGACTCTCCTGTCCCCAGTCTGCAGGGACCCTGCGATCGGAGTCTGAAATCAGAGGTACCCTGCGGTTCCTGCCTCAACTGGAGATGAGGCCCTCTTCCAATGCACCAAACCCAGTGGGGTCCCGAGAGGCCCCTCCCACCTCCAGGTTCCCTGGCTTCTCAGAGCCACCGTGAGAAGCCCCCTGAGGTCACCTGCACAAGTCGAGGGAACCCAGGCTTTCCTGCCTCAACCCGAGAAAGACCTCGAGAGACCTTCTTCAACACGTCTCGAGGCCAGATTCCCCTACCATGGCTCGGGAGCAATGACGCGCTCCCCCTCGCCACTCGCATGGAGACCCGACTTCCCTGGCGCCCCACGAGAGGCTCACTGACCTCGCCGTCGTACCTCGTGAGAAACCGCACACTGGGGCCGCCGCTCGAGAACAACCCCGAGATTCCCCCGTCATCGAGAGATGAGGGCCTTCGTCTCCTGCATGGCCTAGAGACCAGTCTCGCGACCTCTCTCCAAACGCCTCAGGAGGCTTGACTCCCTTGAGTCCACCCAGTGAGCTCCAAGAGAAACCCGTCGCGATTCGAGAGCAGAGCGGGGTTCTTTGCTTCCACTCGAGATGAATGCCTGTCTCCCCGGGTGCGTCTGGAATGCAACCCCGAGATCCCTGTCGCCCCTGGAGAGGAACACTGGCTTCTGGACACAAGCCTAGATGAGGTCTATTGGCCCTGCAGTCACTCGAGAGCAATGCCCAGCTTTCCTTCGCAACTCGAATGGAAGATTGGACTTGCCTGGGCCAACACAAGAGGCAGCCTGAATTCCCCGTCGTAACTCGAGAATCCCGCCGTAACTCGAGAAAAACCACGTGGCTCCCCCGTCATCGCAAGATGAAGCCCTTTCCCGCTACAGCGTCTCAGGAGAAGTCCCACGTTAGGAATTGGAGGTCGAAAGGGCACTTGGCACCCTTGATGCGACCCACAAAGTTCCCCGAAATCCCGGTGTCCCTCGAGAGGAACACCGAGGTTTTCCGGCACCCCCTCCTCTGAGCCCTTTCTCCCCTCCTGATCTGGACAGGAGGGTCGACTCCCCTGCTTTGTCTGGAAGGGGTTCCCGACCTTCCGGTCGCACCTCAGGGTGAGGCCGGTCTCACGAAGACATTCCAGACGTGGCCTCGTGGGGGGTTCCACATTCCGTAGGACCCCGATTTCCCGGTCCCCTCTTGATAAGAACCCGATGCCCGGACACCTCTCCGAACTCCACCCTGTGAATGAAGTCAACACGAAGGGGCAGTCTTTCCGTGCATCGGTCGGAAAAAACCCCAGGTTCCAAATACAGCTCGACAAGCGGCCTCTCTCCCCGGGGACATCTCGAGAGGCAAGCGGAGTTCCATGCCTCAACCCAAGACGAGGCCTGACTCTCCTGTCCCCAGTCTGCAGGGACCCTGCGATCGGAGTCTGAAATCAGAGGTACCCTGCGGTTCCTGCCTCAACTGGAGATGAGGCCCTCTTCCAATGCACCAAACCCAGTGGGGTCCCGAGAGGCCCCTCCCACCTCCAGGTTCCCTGGCTTCTCAGAGCCACCGTGAGAAGCCCCCTGAGGTCACCTGCACAAGTCGAGGGAACCCAGGCTTTCCTGCCTCAACCCGAGAAAGACCTCGAGAGACCTTCTTCAACACGTCTCGAGGCCAGATTCCCCTACCATGGCTCGGGAGCAATGACGCGCTCCCCCTCGCCACTCGCATGGAGACCCGACTTCCCTGGCGCCCCACGAGAGGCTCACTGACCTCGCCGTCGTACCTCGTGAGAAACCGCACACTGGGGCCGCCGCTCGAGAACAACCCCGAGATTCCCCCGTCATCGAGAGATGAGGGCCTTCGTCTCCTGCATGGCCTAGAGACCAGTCTCGCGACCTCTCTCCAAACGCCTCAGGAGGCTTGACTCCCTTGAGTCCACCCAGTGAGCTCCAAGAGATACCCGTCGCGATTCGAGAGCAGAGCGGGGTTCTTTGCTTCCACTCGAGATGAATGCCTGTCTCCCCGGGTGCGTCTGGAATGCAACCCCGAGATCCCTGTCGCCCCTGGAGAGGAACACTGGCTTCTGGACACAAGCCTAGATGAGGTCTATTGGCCCTGCAGTCACTCGAGAGCAATGCCCAGCTTTCCTTCGCAACTCGAATGGAAGATTGGACTTGCCTGGGCCAACACAAGAGGCAGCCTGAATTCCCCGTCGTAACTCGAGAATCCCGCCGTAACTCGAGAAAAACCACGTGGCTCCCCCGTCATCGCAAGATGAAGCCCTTTCCCGCTACAGCGTCTCAGGAGAAGTCCCACGTTAGGAATTGGAGGTCGAAAGGGCACTTGGCACCCTTGATGCGACCCACAAAGTTCCCCGAAATCCCGGTCTCCCTCGAGAGGAACACCGAGGTTTTCCGGCACCCCCTCCTCTGAGCCCTTTCTCCCCTCCTGATCTGGACAGGAGGGTCGACTCCCCTGCTTTGTCTGGAAGGGGTTCCCGACCTTCCGGTCGCACCTCAGGGTGAGGCCGGTCTCACGAAGACATTCCAGACGTGGCCTCGTGGGTGGTTCCACATTCCGTAGGACCCCGATTTCCCGGTCCCCTCTTGATAAGAACCCGATGCCCGGACACCTCTCCGAACTCCACCCTGTGAATGAAGTCAACACGAAGGGGCAGTTTTTCCGTGCATCGGTCGGAAAAAACCCCAGGTTCCAAATACAGCTCGACAAGCGGCCTCTCTCCCCGGGGACATCTCGAGAGGCAAGCGGAGTTCCATGCCTCAACCCAAGACGAGGCCTGACTCTCCTGTCCCCAGTCTGCAGGGACCCTGCGATCGGAGTCTGAAATCAGAGGTACCCTGCGGTTCCTGCCTCAACTGGAGATGAGGCCCTCTTCCAATGCACCAAACCCAGTGGGGTCCCGAGAGGCCCCTCCCACCTCCAGGTTCCCTGGCTTCTCAGAGCCACCGTGAGAAGCCCCCTGAGGTCACCTGCACAAGTCGAGGGAACCCAGGCTTTCCTGCCTCAACCCGAGAAAGACCTCGAGAGACCTTCTTCAACACGTCTCGAGGCCAGATTCCCCTACCATGGCTCGGGAGCAATGACGCGCTCCCCCTCGCCACTCGCATGGAGACCCGACTTCCCTGGCGCCCCACGAGAGGCTCACTGACCTCGCCGTCGTACCTCGTGAGAAACCGCACACTGGGGCCGCCGCTCGAGAACAACCCCGAGATTCCCCCGTCATCGAGAGATGAGGGCCTTCGTCTCCTGCATGGCCTAGAGACCAGTCTCGCGACCTCTCTCCAAACGCCTCAGGAGGCTTGACTCCCTTGAGTCCACCCAGTGAGCTCCAAGAGAAACCCGTCGCGATTCGAGAGCAGAGCGGGGTTCTTTGCTTCCACTCGAGATGAATGCCTGTCTCCCCGGGTGCGTCTGGAATGCAACCCCGAGATCCCTGTCGCCCCTGGAGAGGAACACTGGCTTCTGGACACAAGCCTAGATGAGGTCTATTGGCCCTGCAGTCACTCGAGAGCAATGCCCAGCTTTCCTTCGCAACTCGAATGGAAGATTGGACTTGCCTGGGCCAACACAAGAGGCAGCCTGAATTCCCCGTCGTAACTCGAGAATCCCGCCGTAACTCGAGAAAAACCACGTGGCTCCCCCGTCATCGCAAGATGAAGCCCTTTCCCGCTACAGCGTCTCAGGAGAAGTCCCACGTTAGGAATTGGAGGTCGAAAGGGCACTTGGCACCCTTGATGCGACCCACAAAGTTCCCCGAAATCCCGGTCTCCCTCGAGAGGAACACCGAGGTTTTCCGGCACCCCCTCCTCTGAGCCCTTTCTCCCCTCCTGATCTGGACAGGAGGGTCGACTCCCCTGCTTTGTCTGGAAGGGGTTCCCGACCTTCCGGTCGCACCTCAGGGTGAGGCCGGTCTCACGAAGACATTCCAGACGTGGCCTCGTGGGGGGTTCCACATTCCGTAGAACCCCGATTTCCCGGTCCCCTCTTGATAAGAACCCGATGCCCGGACACCTCTCCGAACTCCACCCTGTGAATGAAGTCAACACGAAGGGGCAGTCTTTCCGTGCATCGGTCGGAAAAAACCCCAGGTTCCAAATACAGCTCGACAAGCGGCCTCTCTCCCCGGGGACATCTCGAGAGGCAAGCGGAGTTCCATGCCTCAACCCAAGACGAGGCCTGACTCTCCTGTCCCCAGTCTGCAGGGACCCTGCGATCGGAGTCTGAAATCAGAGGTACCCTGCGGTTCCTGCCTCAACTGGAGATGAGGCCCTCTTCCAATGCACCAAACCCAGTGGGGTCCCGAGAGGCCCCTCCCACCTCCAGGTTCCCTGGCTTCTCAGAGCCACCGTGAGAAGCCCCCTGAGGTCACCTGCACAAGTCGAGGGAACCCAGGCTTTCCTGCCTCAACCCGAGAAAGACCTCGAGAGACCTTCTTCAACACGTCTCGAGGCCAGATTCCCCTACCATGGCTCGGGAGCAATGACGCGCTCCCCCTCGCCACTCGCATGGAGACCCGACTTCCCTGGCGCCCCACGAGAGGCTCACTGACCTCGCCGTCGTACCTCGTGAGAAACCGCACACTGGGGCCGCCGCTCGAGAACAACCCCGAGATTCCCCCGTCATCGAGAGATGAGGGCCTTCGTCTCCTGCATGGCCTAGAGACCAGTCTCGCGACCTCTCTCCAAACGCCTCAGGAGGCTTGACTCCCTTGAGTCCACCCAGTGAGCTCCAAGAGAAACCCGTCGCGATTCGAGAGCAGAGCGGGGTTCTTTGCTTCCACTCGAGATGAATGCCTGTCTCCCCGGGTGCGTCTGGAATGCAACCCCGAGATCCCTGTCGCCCCTGGAGAGGAACACTGGCTTCTGGACACAAGCCTAGATGAGGTCTATTGGCCCTGCAGTCACTCGAGAGCAATGCCCAGCTTTCCTTCGCAACTCGAATGGAAGATTGGACTTGCCTGGGCCAACACAAGAGGCAGCCTGAATTCCCCGTCGTAACTCGAGAATCCCGCCGTAACTCGAGAAAAACCACGTGGCTCCCCCGTCATCGCAAGATGAAGCCCTTTCCCGCTACAGCGTCTCAGGAGAAGTCCCACGTTAGGAATTGGAGGTCGAAAGGGCACTTGGCACCCTTGATGCGACCCACAAAGTTCCCCGAAATCCCGGTCTCCCTCGAGAGGAACACCGAGGTTTTCCGGCACCCCCTCCTCTGAGCCCTTTCTCCCCTCCTGATCTGGACAGGAGGGTCGACTCCCCTGCTTTGTCTGGAAGGGGTTCCCGACCTTCCGGTCGCACCTCAGGGTGAGGCCGGTCTCACGAAGACATTCCAGACGTGGCCTCGTGGGGGGTTCCACATTCCGTAGGACCCCGATTTCCCGGTCCCCTCTTGATAAGAACCCGATGCCCGGACACCTCTCCGAACTCCACCCTGTGAATGAAGTCAACACGAAGGGGCAGTTTTTCCGTGCATCGGTCGGAAAAAACCCCAGGTTCCAAATACAGCTCGACAAGCGGCCTCTCTCCCCGGGGACATCTCGAGAGGCAAGCGGAGTTCCATGCCTCAACCCAAGACGAGGCCTGACTCTCCTGTCCCCAGTCTGCAGGGACCCTGCGATCGGAGTCTGAAATCAGAGGTACCCTGCGGTTCCTGCCTCAACTGGAGATGAGGCCCTCTTCCAATGCACCAAACCCAGTGGGGTCCCGAGAGGCCCCTCCCACCTCCAGGTTCCCTGGCTTCTCAGAGCCACCGTGAGAAGCCCCCTGAGGTCACCTGCACAAGTCGAGGGAACCCAGGCTTTCCTGCCTCAACCCGAGAAAGACCTCGAGAGACCTTCTTCAACACGTCTCGAGGCCAGATTCCCCTACCATGGCTCGGGAGCAATGACGCGCTCCCCCTCGCCACTCGCATGGAGACCCGACTTCCCTGGCGCCCCACGAGAGGCTCACTGACCTCGCCGTCGTACCTCGTGAGAAACCGCACACTGGGGCCGCCGCTCGAGAACAACCCCGAGATTCCCCCGTCATCGAGAGATGAGGGCCTTCGTCTCCTGCATGGCCTAGAGACCAGTCTCGCGACCTCTCTCCAAACGCCTCAGGAGGCTTGACTCCCTTGAGTCCACCCAGTGAGCTCCAAGAGAAACCCGTCGCGATTCGAGAGCAGAGCGGGGTTCTTTGCTTCCACTCGAGATGAATGCCTGTCTCCCCGGGTGCGTCTGGAATGCAACCCCGAGATCCCTGTCGCCCCTGGAGAGGAACACTGGCTTCTGGACACAAGCCTAGATGAGGTCTATTGGCCCTGCAGTCACTCGAGAGCAATGCCCAGCTTTCCTTCGCAACTCGAATGGAAGATTGGACTTGCCTGGGCCAACACAAGAGGCAGCCTGAATTCCCCGTCGTAACTCGAGAATCCCGCCGTAACTCGAGAAAAACCACGTGGCTCCCCCGTCATCGCAAGATGAAGCCCTTTCCCGCTACAGCGTCTCAGGAGAAGTCCCACGTTAGGAATTGGAGGTCGAAAGGGCACTTGGCACCCTTGATGCGACCCACAAAGTTCCCCGAAATCCCGGTCTCCCTCGAGAGGAACACTGAGGTTTTCCGGCACCCCCCTCCTCTGCGCCCTTTCTCCCCTCCTGATCTGGACAGGAGGGTCGACTCCCCTGCTTTGTCTGGAAGGGGTTCCCGACCTTCCGGTCGCACCTCAGGGTGAGGCCGGTCTCACGAAGACATTCCAGACGTGGCCTCGTGGGGGGTTCCACATTCCGTAGGACCCCGATTTCCCGGTCCCCTCTTGATAAGAACCCGATGCCCGGACACCTCTCCGAACTCCACCCTGTGAATGAAGTCAACACGAAGGGGCAGTCTTTCCGTGCATCGGTCGGAAAAAACCCCAGGTTCCAAATACAGCTCGACAAGCGGCCTCTCTCCCCGGGGACATCTCGAGAGGCAAGCGGAGTTCCATGCCTCAACCCAAGACGAGGCCTGACTCTCCTGTCCCCAGTCTGCAGGGACCCTGCGATCGGAGTCTGAAATCAGAGGTACCCTGCGGTTCCTGCCTCAACTGGAGATGAGGCCCTCTTCCAATGCACCAAACCCAGTGGGGTCCCGAGAGGCCCCTCCCACCTCCAGGTTCCCTGGCTTCTCAGAGCCACCGTGAGAAGCCCCCTGAGGTCACCTGCACAAGTCGAGGGAACCCAGGCTTTCCTGCCTCAACCCGAGAAAGACCTCGAGAGACCTTCTTCAACACGTCTCGAGGCCAGATTCCCCTACCATGGCTCGGGAGCAGTGACGCGCTCCCCCTCGCCACTCGCATGGAGACCCGACTTCCCTGGCGCCCCACGAGAGGCTCACTGACCTCGCCGTCGTACCTCGTGAGAAACCGCACACTGGGGCCGCCGCTCGAGAACAACCCCGAGATTCCCCCGTCATCGAGAGATGAGGGCCTTCGTCTCCTGCATGGCCTAGAGACCAGTCTCGCGACCTCTCTCCAAACGCCTCAGGAGGCTTGACTCCCTTGAGTCCACCCAGTGAGCTCCAAGAGAAACCCGTCGCGATTCGAGAGCAGAGCGGGGTTCTTTGCTTCCACTCGAGATGAATGCCTGTCTCCCCGGGTGCGTCTGGAATGCAACCCCGAGATCCCTGTCGCCCCTGGAGAGGAACACTGGCTTCTGGACACAAGCCTAGATGAGGTCTATTGGCCCTGCAGTCACTCGAGAGCAATGCCCAGCTTTCCTTCGCAACTCGAATGGAAGATTGGACTTGCCTGGGCCAACACAAGAGGCAGCCTGAATTCCCCGTCGTAACTCGAGAATCCCGCCGTAACTCGAGAAAAACCACGTGGCTCCCCCGTCATCGCAAGATGAAGCCCTTTCCCGCTACAGCGTCTCAGGAGAAGTCCCACGTTAGGAATTGGAGGTCGAAAGGGCACTTGGCACCCTTGATGCGACCCACAAAGTTCCCCGAAATCCCGGTCTCCCTCGAGAGGAACACCGAGGTTTTCCGGCACCCCCTCCTCTGAGCCCTTTCTCCCCTCCTGATCTGGACAGGAGGGTCGACTCCCCTGCTTTGTCTGGAAGGGGTTCCCGACCTTCCGGTCGCACCTCAGGGTGAGGCCGGTCTCACGAAGACATTCCAGACGTGGCCTCGTGGGGGGTTCCACATTCCATAGGACCCCGATTTCCCGGTCCCCTCTTGATAAGAACCCGATGCCCGGACACCTCTCCGAACTCCACCCTGTGAATGAAGTCAACACGAAGGGGCAGTCTTTCCGTGCATCGGTCGGAAAAAACCCCAGGTTCCAAATACAGCTCGACAAGCGGCCTCTCTCCCCGGGGACATCTCGAGAGGCAAGCGGAGTTCCATGCCTCAACCCAAGACGAGGCCTGACTCTCCTGTCCCCAGTCTGCAGGGACCCTGCGATCGGAGTCTGAAATCAGAGGTACCCTGCGGTTCCTGCCTCAACTGGAGATGAGGCCCTCTTCCAATGCACCAAACCCAGTGGGGTCCCGAGAGGCCCCTCCCACCTCCAGGTTCCCTGGCTTCTCAGAGCCACCGTGAGAAGCCCCCTGTGGTCACCTGCACAAGTCGAGGGAACCCAGGCTTTCCTGCCTCAACCCGAGAAAGACCTCGAGAGACCTTCTTCAACACGTCTCGAGGCCAGATTCCCCTACCATGGCTCGGGAGCAATGACGCGCTCCCCCTCGCCACTCGCATGGAGACCCGACTTCCCTGGCGCCCCACGAGAGGCTCACTGACCTCGCCGTCGTACCTCGTGAGAAACCGCACACTGGGGCCGCCGCTCGAGAACAACCCCGAGATTCCCCCGTCATCGAGAGATGAGGGCCTTCGTCTCCTGCATGGCCTAGAGACCAGTCTCGCGACCTCTCTCCAAACGCCTCAGGAGGCTTGACTCCCTTGAGTCCACCCAGTGAGCTCCAAGAGAAACCCGTCGCGATTCGAGAGCAGAGCGGGGTTCTTTGCTTCCACTCGAGATGAATGCCTGTCTCCCCGGGTGCGTCTGGAATGCAACCCCGAGATCCCTGTCGCCCCTGGAGAGGAACATTGGCTTCTGGACACAAGCCTAGATGAGGTCTATTGGCCCTGCAGTCACTCGAGAGCAATGCCCAGCTTTCCTTCGCAACTCGAATGGAAGATTGGACTTGCCTGGGCCAACACAAGAGGCAGCCTGAATTCCCCGTCGTAACTCGAGAATCCCGCCGTAACTCGAGAAAAACCACGTGGCTCCCCCGTCATCGCAAGATGAAGCCCTTTCCCGCTACAGCGTCTCAGGAGAAGTCCCACGTTAGGAATTGGAGGTCGAAAGGGCACTTGGCACCCTTGATGCGACCCACAAAGTTCCCCGAAATCCCGGTCTCCCTCGAGAGGAACACCGAGGTTTTCCGGCACCCCCTCCTCTGAGCCCTTTCTCCCCTCCTGATCTGGACAGGAGGGTCGACTCCCCTGCTTTGTCTGGAAGGGGTTCCCGACCTTCCGGTCGCACCTCAGGATGAGGCCGGTCTCACGAAGACATTCCAGACGTGGCCTCGTGGGTGGTTCCACATTCCGTAGGACCCCGATTTCCCGGTCCCCTCTTGATAAGAACCCGATGCCCGGACACCTCTCCGAACTCCACCCTGTGAATGAAGTCAACACGAAGGGGCAGTCTTTCCGTGCATCGGTCGGAAAAAACCCCAGGTTCCAAATACAGCTCGACAAGCGGCCTCTCTCCCCGGGGACATCTCGAGAGGCAAGCGGAGTTCCATGCCTCAACCCAAGACGAGGCCTGACTCTCCTGTCCCCAGTCTGCAGGGACCCTGCGATCGGAGTCTGAAATCAGAGGTACCCTGCGGTTCCTGCCTCAACTGGAGATGAGGCCCTCTTCCAATGCACCAAACCCAGTGGGGTCCCGAGAGGCCCCTCCCACCTCCAGGTTCCCTGGCTTCTCAGAGCCACCGTGAGAAGCCCCCTGAGGTCACCTGCACAAGTCGAGGGAACCCAGGGTTTCCTGCCTCAACCCGAGAAAGACCTCGAGAGACCTTCTTCAACACGTCTCGAGGCCAGATTCCCCTACCATGGCTCGGGAGCAATGACGCGCTCCCCCTCGCCACTCGCATGGAGACCCGACTTCCCTGGCGCCCCACGAGAGGCTCACTGACCTCGCCGTCGTACCTCGTGAGAAACCGCACACTGGGGCCGCCGCTCGAGAACAACCCCGAGATTCCCCCGTCATCGAGAGATGAGGGCCTTCGTCTCCTGCATGGCCTAGAGACCAGTCTCGCGACCTCTCTCCAAACGCCTCAGGAGGCTTGACTCCCTTGAGTCCACCCAGTGAGCTCCAAGAGAAACCCGTCGCGATTCGAGAGCAGAGCGGGGTTCTTTGCTTCCACTCGAGATGAATGCCTGTCTCCCCGGGTGCGTCTGGAATGCAACCCCGAGATCCCTGTCGCCCCTGGAGAGGAACATTGGCTTCTGGACACAAGCCTAGATGAGGTCTATTGGCCCTGCAGTCACTCGAGAGCAATGCCCAGCTTTCCTTCGCAACTCGAATGGAAGATTGGACTTGCCTGGGCCAACACAAGAGGCAGCCTGAATTCCCCGTCGTAACTCGAGAATCCCGCCGTAACTCGAGAAAAACCACGTGGCTCCCCCGTCATCGCAAGATGAAGCCCTTTCCCGCTACAGCGTCTCAGGAGAAGTCCCACGTTAGGAATTGGAGGTCGAAAGGGCACTTGGCACCCTTGATGCGACCCACAAAGTTCCCCGAAATCCCGGTCTCCCTCGAGAGGAACACCGAGGTTTTCCGGCACCCCCTCCTCTGAGCCCTTTCTCCCCTCCTGATCTGGACAGGAGGGTCGACTCCCCTGCTTTGTCTGGAAGGGGTTCCCGACCTTCCGGTCGCACCTCAGGGTGAGGCCGGTCTCACGAAGACATTCCAGACGTGGCCTCGTGGGGGGTTCCACATTCCGTAGGACCCCGATTTCCCGGTCCCCTCTTGATAAGAACCCGATGCCCGGACACCTCTCCGAACTCCACCCTGTGAATGAAGTCAACACGAAGGGGCAGTCTTTCCGTGCATCGGTCGGAAAAAACCCCAGGTTCCAAATACAGCTCGACAAGCGGCCTCTCTCCCCGGGGACATCTCGAGAGGCAAGCGGAGTTCCATGCCTCAACCCAAGACGAGGCCTGACTCTCCTGTCCCCAGTCTGCAGGGACCCTGCGATCGGAGTCTGAAATCAGAGGTACCCTGCGGTTCCTGCCTCAACTGGAGATGAGGCCCTCTTCCAATGCACCAAACCCAGTGGGGTCCCGAGAGGCCCCTCCCACCTCCAGGTTCCCTGGCTTCTCAGAGCCACCGTGAGAAGCCCCCTGAGGTCACCTGCACAAGTCGAGGGAACCCAGGGTTTCCTGCCTCAACCCGAGAAAGACCTCGAGAGACCTTCTTCAACACGTCTCGAGGCCAGATTCCCCTACCATGGCTCGGGAGCAATGACGCGCTCCCCCTCGCCACTCGCATGGAGACCCGACTTCCCTGGCGCCCCACGAGAGGCTCACTGACCTCGCCGTCGTACCTCGTGAGAAACCGCACACTGGGGCCGCCGCTCGAGAACAACCCCGAGATTCCCCCGTCATCGAGAGATGAGGGCCTTCGTCTCCTGCATGGCCTAGAGACCAGTCTCGCGACCTCTCTCCAAACGCCTCAGGAGGCTTGACTCCCTTGAGTCCACCCAGTGAGCTCCAAGAGATACCCGTCGCGATTCGAGAGCAGAGCGGGGTTCTTTGCTTCCACTCGAGATGAATGCCTGTCTCCCCGGGTGCGTCTGGAATGCAACCCCGAGATCCCTGTCGCCCCTGGAGAGGAACATTGGCTTCTGGACACAAGCCTAGATGAGGTCTATTGGCCCTGCAGTCACTCGAGAGCAATGCCCAGCTTTCCTTCGCAACTCGAATGGAAGATTGGACTTGCCTGGGCCAACACAAGAGGCAGCCTGAATTCCCCGTCGTAACTCGAGAATCCCGCCGTAACTCGAGAAAAACCACGTGGCTCCCCCGTCATCGCAAGATGAAGCCCTTTCCCGCTACAGCGTCTCAGGAGAAGTCCCACGTTAGGAATTGGAGGTCGAAAGGGCACTTGGCACCCTTGATGCGACCCACAAAGTTCCCCGAAATCCCGGTCTCCCTCGAGAGGAACACCGAGGTTTTCCGGCACCCCCTCCTCTGAGCCCTTTCTCCCCTCCTGATCTGGACAGGAGGGTCGACTCCCCTGCTTTGTCTGGAAGGGGTTCCCGACCTTCCGGTCGCACCTCAGGGTGAGGCCGGTCTCACGAAGACATTCCAGACGTGGCCTCGTGGGTGGTTCCACATTCCGTAGGACCCCGATTTCCCGGTCCCCTCTTGATAAGAACCCGATGCCCGGACACCTCTCCGAACTCCACCCTGTGAATGAAGTCAACACGAAGGGGCAGTTTTTCCGTGCATCGGTCGGAAAAAACCCCAGGTTCCAAATACAGCTCGACAAGCGGCCTCTCTCCCCGGGGACATCTCGAGAGGCAAGCGGAGTTCCATGCCTCAACCCAAGACGAGGCCTGACTCTCCTGTCCCCAGTCTGCAGGGACCCTGCGATCGGAGTCTGAAATCAGAGGTACCCTGCGGTTCCTGCCTCAACTGGAGATGAGGCCCTCTTCCAATGCACCAAACCCAGTGGGGTCCCGAGAGGCCCCTCCCACCTCCAGTTTCCCTGGCTTCTCAGAGCCACCATGAGAAGCCCCCTGAGGTCACCTGCACAAGTCGAGGGAACCCAGGCTTTCCTGCCTCAACCCGAGAAAGACCTCGAGAGACCTTCTTCAACACGTCTCGAGGCCAGATTCCCCTACCATGGCTCGGGAGCAATGACGCGCTCCCCCTCGCCACTCGCATGGAGACCCGACTTCCCTGGCGCCCCACGAGAGGCTCACTGACCTCGCCGTCGTACCTCGTGAGAAACCGCACACTGGGGCCGCCGCTCGAGAACAACCCCGAGATTCCCCCGTCATCGAGAGATGAGGGCCTTCGTCTCCTGCATGGCCTAGAGACCAGTCTCGCGACCTCTCTCCAAACGCCTCAGGAGGCTTGACTCCCTTGAGTCCACCCAGTGAGCTCCAAGAGATACCCGTCGCGATTCGAGAGCAGAGCGGGGTTCTTTGCTTCCACTCGAGATGAATGCCTGTCTCCCCGGGTGCGTCTGGAATGCAACCCCGAGATCCCTGTCGCCCCTGGAGAGGAACATTGGCTTCTGGACACAAGCCTAGATGAGGTCTATTGGCCCTGCAGTCACTCGAGAGCAATGCCCAGCTTTCCTTCGCAACTCGAATGGAAGATTGGACTTGCCTGGGCCAACACAAGAGGCAGCCTGAATTCCCCGTCGTAACTCGAGAATCCCGCCGTAACTCGAGAAAAACCACGTGGCTCCCCCGTCATCGCAAGATGAAGCCCTTTCCCGCTACAGCGTCTCAGGAGAAGTCCCACGTTAGGAATTGGAGGTCGAAAGGGCACTTGGCACCCTTGATGCGACCCACAAAGTTCCCCGAAATCCCGGTCTCCCTCGAGAGGAACACTGAGGTTTTCCGGCACCCCCTCCTCTGAGCCCTTTCTCCCCTCCTGATCTGGACAGGAGGGTCGACTCCCCTGCTTTGTCTGGAAGGGGTTCCCGACCTTCCGGTCGCACCTCAGGATGAGGCCGGTCTCACGAAGACATTCCAGACGTGGCCTCGTGGGTGGTTCCACATTCCATAGGACCCCGATTTCCCGGTCCCCTCTTGATAAGAACCCGATGCCCGGACACCTCTCCGAACTCCACCCTGTGAATGAAGTGAACACGAAGGGGCAGTTTTCCCGTGCATCGTTCGGAAAAAACCCCAGGTTCCAAATACAGCTCGACAAGCGGCCTCTCTCCCCGGGGACATCTCGAGAGGCAAGCGGAGTTCCATGCCTCAACCCAAGACGAGGCCTGACTCTCCTGTCCCCAGTCTGCAGGGACCCTGCGATCGGAGTCTGAAATCAGAGGTACCCTGCGGTTCCTGCCTCAACTGGAGATGAGGCCCTCTTCCAATGCACCAAACCCAGTGGGGTCCCGAGAGGCCCCTCCCACCTCCAGTTTCCCTGGCTTCTCAGAGCCACCATGAGAAGCCCCCTGAGGTCACCTGCACATGTCGAGGGAACCCAGGGTTTCCTGCCTCAACCCGAAAGACCTCGAGAGACCTTCTTCAACACGTCTCGAGGCCAGATTCCCCTACCATGGCTCGGGAGCAATGACGCGCTCCCCTCGCCACTCGCATGGAGACCCGACTTCCCTGGCGCCCCACGAGAGGCTCACTGACCTCGCCGTCGTACCTCGTGAGAAACCGCACACTGGGGCCGCCGCTCGAGAACCCCGAGATTCCCCCGTCATCGAGAGATGAGTGCCTTCGTCTCCTGCATGGCCTAGAGACCAATCGCGCGACCTCTCTCCAAACGCCTCAGGAGGCTTGACTCCCTTGAGTCCACCCAGTGAGCTCCAAGAGATACCCGTCGCGATTCGAGAGCAGAGCGGGGTTCTTTGCTTCCTCTCGAGATGAATGCCTGTCTCCCCGGGTGCGTCTGGAATGCAACCCCGAGATCCCTGTCGCCCCTGGAGAGGAACATTGGCTTCTGGACACAAGCCTAGATGAGGTCTATTGGCCCTGCAGTCACTCGAGAGCAATCCCCAGCTGTCCTTCGCAACTCGAATGGAAGATTGGACTTGCCTGGGCCAACACAAGAGGCAGCCTGAATTCCCCGTCGTAACTCGAGAATCCCGCCGTAACTCGAGAAAAACCACGTGGCTCCCCCGTCATCGCAAGATGAAGCCCTTTCCCGCTACAGCGTCTCAGGAGAAGTCCCACGTTAGGAATTGGAGGTCGAAAGGGCACTTGGCACCCTTGATGCGACCCACAAAGTTCCCCGAAATCCCGGTCTCCCTCGAGAGGAACACTGAGGTTTTCCGGCACCCCCTCCTCTGAGCCCTTTCTCCCCTCCTGATCTGAACAGGAGGGTCGACTCCCCTGCTTTGTCTGGAAGGGGTTCCCGACCTTCCGGTCGCACCTCAGGATGAGGCCGGTCTCACGAAGACATTCCAGACGTGGCCTCGTGGGTGGTTCCACATTCCGTAGGACCCCGATTTCCCGGTCCCCTCTTGATAAGAACCCGATGCCCGGACACCTCTCCGAACTCCACCCTGTGAATGAAGTCAACACGAAGGGGCAGTTTTTCCGTGCATCGTTCGGAAAAACCCCAGGTTCCAAATACAGCTCGACAAGCGGCCTCTCTCCCCGGGGACATCTCGAGAGGCAAGCGGAGTTCCATGCCTCAACCCAAGACGAGGCCTGACTCTCCTGTCCCCAGTCTGCAGGGACCCTGCGATCGGAGTCTGAAATCAGAGGTACCCTGCGGTTCCTGCCTCAACTGGAGATGAGGCCCTCTTCCAATGCACCAAACCCAGTGGGGTCCCGAGAGGCCCCTCCCACCTCCAGTTTCCCTGGCTTCTCAGAGCCACCATGAGAAGCCCCCTGAGGTCACCTGCACAAGTCGAGGGAACCCAGGGTTTCCTGCCTCAACCCGAAAGACCTCGAGAGACCTTCTTCAACACGTCTCGAGGCCAGATTCCCCTACCATGGCTCGGGAGCAATGACGCGCTCCCCTCGCCACTCGCATGGAGACCCGACTTCCCTGGCGCCCCACGAGAGGCTCACTGACCTCGCCGTCGTACCTCGTGAGAAACCGCACACGGGGGCCGCCGCTCGAGAACAACCCCGAGATTCCCCCGTCATCGAGAGATGAGGGCCTTCGTCTCCTGCATGGCCTAGAGACCAGTCTCGCGACCTCTCTCCAAACGCCTCAGGAGGCTTGACTCCCTTGAGTCCACCCAGTGAGCTCCAAGAGATACCCGTCGCGATTCGAGAGCAGAGCGGGGTTCTTTGCTTCCACTCGAGATGAATGCCTGTCTCCCCGGGTGCGTCTGGAATGCAACCCCGAGATCCCTGTCGCCCCTGGAGAGGAACATTGGCTTCTGGACACAAGCCTAGATGAGGTCTATTGGCCCTGCAGTCACTCGAGAGCAATCCCCAGCTGTCCTTCGCAACTCGAATGGAAGATTGGACTTGCCTGGGCCAACACAAGAGGCAGCCTGAATTCCCCGTCGTAACTCGAGAATCCCGCCGTAACTCGAGAAAAACCACGTGGCTCCCCCGTCATCGCAAGATGAAGCCCTTTCCCGCTACAGCGTCTCAGGAGAAGTCCCACGTTAGGAATTGGAGGTCGAAAGGGCACTTGGCAGCCTTGATGCGACCCACAAAGTTCCCCGAAATCCCGGTCTCCCTCGAGAGGAACACTGAGGTTTCCGGCACCCCCTCCTCTGAGCCCTTTCTCCCCTCCTGATCTGGACAGGAGGGTCGACTCCCCTGCTTTGTCTGGAAGGGGTTCCCGACCTTCCGGTCGCACCTCAGGATGAGACCGGTCTCACGAAGACATTCCAGACGTGGCCTCGTGGATGGTTCCACATTCCGTAGGACCCCGATTTCCCGGTCCCCTCTTGGTAAGAACCCGATGCCCGGACACCTCTCCGAACTCCAGCCTGTGAATGAAGTCAACACGAAGGGGCAGTTTTCCCATGCATCGTTCGGAAAAACCCCAGGTTCCAAATACAGCTCGACAAGCGGCCTCTCTCCCCGGGGACATCTCGAGAGGCAAGCGGAGTTCCATGCCTCAACCCAAGACGAGGCCTGACTCTCCTGTCCCCAGTCTGCAGGGACCCTGCGATCGGAGTCTGAAATCAGAGGTACCCTGCGGTTCCTGCCTCAACTGGAGATGAGGCCCTCTTCCAATGCACCAAACCCAGTGGAGTCCCGAGAGGCCCCTCCCACCTCCAGTTTCCCTGGCTTCTCAGGGCCACCATGAGAAGCCCCCTGAGGTCACCTGCACAAGTCGAGGGAACCCAGGGTTTCCTGCCTCAACCCGAGAAAGACCTCGAGAGACCTTCTTCAACACGTCTCGAGGCCAGATTCCCCTACCATGGCTCGGGAGCAGTGACGCGCTCCCCCTCGCCACTCGCATGGAGACCCGACTTCCCTGGCGCCCCACGAGAGGCTCACTGACCTCGCCGTCGTACCTCGTGAGAAACCGCACACTGGGGCCGCCGCTCGAGAACAACCCCGAGATTCCCCCGTCATCGAGAGATGAGGGCCTTCGTCTCCTGCATGGCCTAGAGACCAATCTCGCGACCTCTCTCCAAACGCCTCAGGAGGCTTGACTCCCTTGAGTCCACCCAGTGAGCTCCAAGAGATACCCGTCGCGATTCGAGAGCAGAGCGGGGTTCTTTGCTTCCACTCGAGATGAATGCCTGTCTCCCCGGGTGCGTCTGGAATGCAACCCCGAGATCCCTGTCGCCCCTGGAGAGGAACATTGGCTTCTGGACACAAGCCTAGATGAGGTCTATTGGCCCTGCAGTCACTCGAGAGCAATCCCCAGCTTTCCTTCGCAACTCGAATGGAAGATTGGACTTGCCTGGGCCAACACAAGAGGCAGCCTGAATTCCCCGTCGTAACTCGAGAATCCCGCCGTAACTCGAGAAAAACCACGTGGCTCCCCCGTCATCGCAAGATGAAGCCCTTTCCCGCTACAGCGTCTCAGGAGAAGTCCCACGTTAGGAATTGGAGGTCGAAAGGGCACTTGGCACCCTTGATGCGACCCACAAAGTTCCCCGAAATCCCGGTCTCCCTCGAGAGGAACACTGAGGTTTTCCGGCACCCCCTCCTCTGAGCCCTTTCTCCCCTCCTGATCTGGACAGGAGGGTCGACTCCCCTGCTTTGTCTGGAAGGGGTTCCCGACCTTCCGGTCGCACCTCAGGATGAGGCCGGTCTCACGAAGACATTCCAGACGTGGCCTCGTGGGTGGTTCCACATTCCGTAGGACCCCGATTTCCCGGTCCCCTCTTGATAAGAACCCGATGCCCGGACACCTCTCCGAACTCCACCCTGTGAATGAAGTCAACACGAAGGGGCAGTTTTCCCGTGCATCGTTCGGAAAAAACCCCAGGTTCCAAATACAGCTCGACAAGCGGCCTCTCTCCCCGGGGACATCTCGAGAGGCAAGCGGAGTTCCATGCCTCAACCCAAGACGAGGCCTGACTCTCCTGTCCCCAGTCTGCAGGGACCCTGCGATCGGAGTCTGAAATCAGAGGTACCCTGCGGTTCCTGCCTCAACTGGAGATGAGGCCCTCTTCCAATGCACCAAACCCAGTGGAGTCCCGAGAGGCCCCTCCCACCTCCAGTTTCCCTGGCTTCTCAGAGCCACCATGAGAAGCCCCCTGAGGTCACCTGCACAAGTCGAGGGAACCCAGGGTTTCCTGCCTCAACCCGGGAAAGACCTCGAGAGACCTTCTTCAACACGTCTCGAGGCCAGATTCCCCTACCATGGCTCGGGAGCAATGACGCGCTCCCCCTCGCCACTCGCATGGAGACCCGACTTCCCTGGCGCCCCACGAGAGGCTCACTGACCTCGCCGTCGTACCTCGTGAGAAACCGCACACTGGGGCCGCCGCTCGAGAACAACCCCGAGATTCCCCCGTCATCGAGAGATGAGGGCCTTCGTCTCCTGCATGGCCTAGAGACCAATCTCGCGACCTCTCTCCAAACGCCTCAGGAGGCTTGACTCCCTTGAGTCCACCCAGTGAGCTCCAAGAGATACCCGTCGCGATTCGAGAGCAGAGCGGGGTTCTTTGCTTCCACTCGAGATGAATGCCTGTCTCCCCGGGTGCGTCTGGAATGCAACCCCGAGATCCCTGTCGCCCCTGGAGAGGAACATTGGCTTCTGGACACAAGCCTAGATGAGGTCTATTGGCCCTGCAGTCACTCGAGAGCAATCCCCAGCTTTCCTTCGCAACTCGAATGGAAGATTGGACTTGCCTGGGCCAACACAAGAGGCAGCCTGAATTCCCCGTCGTAACTCGAGAATCCCGCCGTAACTCGAGAAAAACCACGTGGCTCCCCCGTCATCGCAAGATGAAGCCCTTTCCCGCTACAGCGCCTCAGGAGAAGTCCCACGTTAGGAATTGGAGGTCGAAAGGGCACTTGGCACCCTTGATGCGACCCACAAAGTTCCCCGAAATCCCGGTCTCCCTCGAGAGGAACACTGAGGTTTTCCGGCACCCCTCCTCTGAGCCCTTTCTCCCCTCCTGATCTGGACAGGAGGGTCGACTCCCCTGCTTTGTCTGGAAGGGGTTCCCGACCTTCCGGTCGCACCTCAGGATGAGGCCGGTCTCACGAAGACATTCCAGACGTGGCCTCGTGGGTGGTTCCACATTCCGTAGGACCCCGATTTCCCGGTCCCCTCTTGGTAAGAACCCGATGCCCGGACACCTCTCCGAACTCCATCCTGTGAATGAAGTCAACACGAAGGGGCAGTTTTCCCGTGCATCGTTCGGAAAAAACCCCAGGTTCCAAATACAGCTCGACAAGCGGCCTCTCTCCCCGGGGACATCTCGAGAGGCAAGCGGAGTTCCATGCCTCAACCCAAGACGAGGCCTGACTCTCCTGTCCCCAGTCTGCAGGGACCCTGCGATCGGAGTCTGAAATCAGAGGTACCCTGCGGCTCCTGCCTCAACTGGAGATGAGGCCCTCTTCCAATGCACCAAACCCAGTGGAGTCCCGAGAGGCCCCTCCCACCTCCAGTTTCCCTGGCTTCTCAGAGCCACCATGAGAAGCCCCCTGAGGTCACCTGCACAAGTCGAGGGAACCCAGGGTTTCCTGCCTCAACCCGGGAAAGACCTCGAGAGACCTTCTTCAACACGTCTCGAGGCCAGATTCCCCTACCATGGCTCGGGAGCAGTGACGCGCTCCCCCTCGCCACTCGCATGGAGACCCGACTTCCCTGGCGCCCCACGAGAGGCTCACTGACCTCGCCGTCGTACCTCGTGAGAAACCGCACACTGGGGCCGCCGCTCGAGAACAACCCCGAGATTCCCCCGTCATCGAGAGATGAGGGCCTTCGTCTCCTGCATGGCCTAGTGACCAATCTCGCGACCTCTCTCCAAACGCCTCAGGAGGCTTGATTCCCTTGAGTCCACCCAGTGAGCTCCAAGAGATACCCGTCGCGATTCGAGAGCAGAGCGGGGTTCTTTGCTTCCACTCGAGATGAATGCCTGTCTCCCCGGGTGCGTCTGGAATGCAACCCCGAGATCCCTGTCGCCCCTGGAGAGGAACATTGGCTTCTGGACACAAGCCTAGATGAGGTCTATTGGCCCTGCAGTCACTCGAGAGCAATCCCCAGCTTTCCTTCGCAACTCGAATGGAAGATTGGACTTGCCTGGGCCAACACAAGAGGCAGCCTGAATTCCCCGTCGTAACTCGAGAATCCCGCCGTAACTCGAGAAAAACCACGTGGCTCCCCCGTCATCGCAAGATGAAGCCCTTTCCCGCTACAGCGCCTCAGGAGAAGTCCCACGTTAGGAATTGGAGGTCGAAAGGGCACTTGGCACCCTTGATGCGACCCACAAAGTTCCCCGAAATCCCGGTCTCCCTCGAGAGGAACACTGAGGTTTTCCGGCACCCCTCCTCTGAGCCCTTTCTCCCCTCCTGATCTGGACAGGAGGGTCGACTCCCCTGCTTTGTCTGGAAGGGGTTCCCGACCTTCCGGTCGCACCTCAGGATGAGGCCGGTCTCACGAAGACATTCCAGACGTGGCCTCGTGGGTGGTTCCACATTCCGTAGGACCCCGATTTCCCGGTCCCCTCTTGATAAGAACCCGATGCCCGGACACCTCTCCGAACTCCACCCTGTGAATGAAGTCAACACGAAGGGGCAGTTTTTCCGTGCATCGTTCGGAAAAAACCCCAGGTTCCAAATACAGCTCGACAAGCGGCCTCTCTCCCCGGGGACATCTCGAGAGGCAAGCGGAGTTCCATGCCTCAACCCAAGACGAGGCCTGACTCTCCTGTCCCCAGTCTGCAGGGACCCTGCGATCGGAGTCTGAAATCAGAGGTACCCTGCGGTTCCTGCCTCAACTGGAGATGAGGCCCTCTTCCAATGCACCAAACCCAGTGGAGTCCCGAGAGGCCCCTCCCACCTCCAGTTTCCCTGGCTTCTCAGAGCCACCATGAGAAGCCCCTGAGGTCACCTGCACAAGTCGAGGGAACCCAGGGTTTCCTGCCTCAACCCGGAAAGACCTCGAGAGACCTTCTTCAACACGTCTCGAGGCCAGATTCCCCTACCATGGCTCGGGAGCAATGACGCGCTCCCCTCGCCACTCGCATGGAGACCCGACTTCCCTGGCGCCCCACGAGAGGCTCACTGACCTCGCCGTCGTACCTCGTGAGAAACCGCACACTGGGGCCGCCGCTCGAGAACAACCCCGAGATTCCCCCGTCATCGAGAGATGAGGGCCTTCGTCTCCTGCATGGCCTAGAGACCAATCTCGCGACCTCTCTCCAAACGCCTCAGGAGGCTTGACTCCCTTGAGTCCACCCAGTGAGCTCCAAGAGATACCCGTCGCGATTCGAGAGCAGAGCGGGGTTCTTTGCTTCCACTCGAGATGAATGCCTGTCTCCCCGGGTGCGTCTGGAATGCAACCCCGAGATCCCTGTCGCCCCTGGAGAGGAACATTGGCTTCTGGACACAAGCCTAGATGAGGTCTATTGGCCCTGCAGTCACTCGAGAGCAATCCCCAGCTTTCCTTCGCAACTCGAATGGAAGATTGGACTTGCCTGGGCCAACACAAGAGGCAGCCTGAATTCCCCGTCGTAACTCGAGAATCCCGCCGTAACTCGAGAAAAACCACGTGGCTCCCCCGTCATCGCAAGATGAAGCCCTTTCCCGCTACAGCGCCTCAGGAGAAGTCCCACGTTAGGAATTGGAGGTCGAAAGGGCACTTGGCACCCTTGATGCGACCCACAAAGTTCCCCGAAATCCCGGTCTCCCTCGAGAGGAACACTGAGGTTTTCCGGCACCCCCTCCTCTGAGCCCTTTCTCCCCTCCTGATCTGGACAGGAGGGTCGACTCCCCTGCTTTGTCTGGAAGGGGTTCCCGACCTTCCGGTCGCACCTCAGGATGAGGCCGGTCTCACGAAGACATTCCAGACGTGGCCTCGTGGGTGGTTCCACATTCCGTAGGACCCCGATTTCCCGGTCCCCTCTTGATAAGAACCCGATGCCCGGACACCTCTCCGAACTCCACCCTGTGAATGAAGTCAACACGAAGGGGCAGTTTTTCCGTGCATCGTTCGGAAAAACCCCAGGTTCCAAATACAGCTCGACAAGCGGCCTCTCTCCCCGGGGACATCTCGAGAGGCAAGCGGAGTTCCATGCCTCAACCCAAGACGAGGCCTGACTCTCCTGTCCCCAGTCTGCAGGGACCCTGCGATCGGAGTCTGAAATCAGAGGTACCCTGCGGTTCCTGCCTCAACTGGAGATGAGGCCCTCTTCCAATGCACCAAACCCAGTGGAGTCCCGAGAGGCCCCTCCCACCTCCAGTTTCCCTGGCTTCTCAGAGCCACCATGAGAAGCCCCCTGAGGTCACCTGCACAAGTCGAGGGAACCCAGGGTTTCCTGCCTCAACCCGGGAAAGACCTCGAGAGACCTTCTTCAACACGTCTCGAGGCCAGATTCCCCTACCATGGCTCGGGAGCAATGACGCGCTCCCCTCGCCACTCGCATGGAGACCCGACTTCCCTGGCGCCCCACGAGAGGCTCACTGACCTCGCCGTCGTACCTCGTGAGAAACCGCACACTGGGGCCGCCGCTCGAGAACAACCCCGAGATTCCCCCGTCATCGAGAGATGAGGGCCTTCGTCTCCTGCATGGCCTAGAGACCAATCTCGCGACCTCTCTCCAAACGCCTCAGGAGGCTTGACTCCCTTGAGTCCACCCAGTGAGCTCCAAGAGATACCCGTCGCGATTCGAGAGCAGAGCGGGGTTCTTTGCTTCCACTCGAGATGAATGCCTGTCTCCCCGGGTGCGTCTGGAATGCAACCCCGAGATCCCTGTCGCCCCTGGAGAGGAACATTGGCTTCTGGACACAAGCCTAGATGAGGTCTATTGGCCCTGCAGTCACTCGAGAGCAATCCCCAGCTTTCCTTCGCAACTCGAATGGAAGATTGGACTTGCCTGGGCCAACACAAGAGGCAGCCTGAATTCCCCGTCGTAACTCGAGAATCCCGCCGTAACTCGAGAAAAACCACGTGGCTCCCCCGTCATCGCAAGATGAAGCCCTTTCCCGCTACAGCGCCTCAGGAGAAGTCCCACGTTAGGAATTGGAGGTCGAAAGGGCACTTGGCAGCCTTGATGCGACCCACAAAGTTCCCCGAAATCCCGGTCTCCCTCGAGAGGAACACTGAGGTTTTCCGGCACCCCCTCCTCTGAGCCCTTTCTCCCCTCCTGATCTGGACAGGAGGGTCGACTCCCCTGCTTTGTCTGGAAGGGGTTCCCGACCTTCCGGTCGCACCTCAGGATGAGGCCGGTCTCACGAAGACATTCCAGACGTGGCCTCGTGGGTGGTTCCACATTCCGTAGGACCCCGATTTCCCGGTCCCCTCTTGATAAGAACCCGATGCCCGGACACCTCTCCGAACTCCACCCTGTGAATGAAGTCAACACGAAGGGGCAGTTTTTCCGTGCATCGTTCGGAAAAAACCCCAGGTTCCAAATACAGCTCGACAAGCGGCCTCTCTCCCCGGGGACATCTCGAGAGGCAAGCGGAGTTCCATGCCTCAACCCAAGACGAGGCCTGACTCTCCTGTCCCCAGTCTGCAGGGACCCTGCGATCGGAGTCTGAAATCAGAGGTACCCTGCGGTTCCTGCCTCAACTGGAGATGAGGCCCTCTTCCAATGCACCAAACCCAGTGGAGTCCCGAGAGGCCCCTCCCACCTCCAGTTTCCCTGGCTTCTCAGAGCCACCATGAGAAGCCCCCTGAGGTCACCTGCACAAGTCGAGGGAACCCAGGGTTTCCTGCCTCAACCCGGGAAAGACCTCGAGAGACCTTCTTCAACACGTCTCGAGGCCAGATTCCCCTACCATGGCTCGGGAGCAATGACGCGCTCCCCCTCGCCACTCGCATGGAGACCCGACTTCCCTGGCGCCCCACGAGAGGCTCACTGACCTCGCCGTCGTACCTCGTGAGAAACCGCACACTGGGGCCGCCGCTCGAGAACAACCCCGAGATTCCCCCGTCATCGAGAGATGAGGGCCTTCGTCTCCTGCATGGCCTAGCGACCAATCTCGCGACCTCTCTCCAAACGCCTCAGGAGGCTTGACTCCCTTGAGTCCACCCAGTGAGCTCCAAGAGATACCCGTCGCGATTCGAGAGCAGAGTGGGGTTCTTTGCTTCCACTCGAGATGAATGCCTGTCTCCCCGGGTGCGTCTGGAATGCAACCCCGAGATCCCTGTCGCCCCTGGAGAGGAACATTGGCTTCTGGACACAAGCCTAGATGAGGTCTATTGGCCCTGCAGTCACTCGAGAGCAATCCCCAGCTGTCCTTCGCAACTCGAATGGAAGATTGGACTTGCCTGGGCCAACACAAGAGGCAGCCTGAATTCCCCGTCGTAACTCGAGAATCCCGCCGTAACTCGAGAAAAACCACGTGGCTCCCCCGTCATCGCAAGATGAAGCCCTTTCCCGCTACAGCGCCTCAGGAGAAGTCCCACGTTAGGAATTGGAGGTCGAAAGGGCACTTGGCACCCTTGATGCGACCCACAAAGTTCCCCGAAATCCCGGTCTCCCTCGAGAGGAACACTGAGGTTTTCCGGCACCCCTCCTCTGAGCCCTTTCTCCCCTCCTGATCTGGACAGGAGGGTCGACTCCCCTGCTTTGTCTGGAAGGGGTTCCCGACCTTCCGGTCGCACCTCAGGATGAGGCCGGTCTCACGAAGACATTCCAGACGTGGCCTCGTGGGTGGTTCCACATTCCGTAGGACCCCGATTTCCCGGTCCCCTCTTGAGAAGAACCCGATGCCCGGACACCTCTCCGAACTCCACCCTGTGAATGAAGTCAACACGAAGGGGCAGTTTTTCCGTGCATCGTTCGGAAAAAACCCCAGGTTCCAAATACAGCTCGACAAGCGGCCTCTCTCCCCGGGGACATCTCGAGAGGCAAGCGGAGTTCCATGCCTCAACCCAAGACGAGGCCTGACTCTCCTGTCCCCAGTCTGCAGGGACCCTGCGATCGGAGTCTGAAATCAGAGGTACCCTGCGGTTCCTGCCTCAACTGGAGATGAGGCCCTCTTCCAATGCACCAAACCCAGTGGAGTCCCGAGAGGCCCCTCCCACCTCCAGTTTCCCTGGCTTCTCAGAGCCACCATGAGTAGCCCCCTGAGGTCACCTGCACAAGTCGAGGGAACCCAGGGTTTCCTGCCTCAACCCGGGAAAGACCTCAAGAGACCTTCTTCAACACGTCTCGAGGCCAGAGTCCCCTACCATGGCTCGGGAGCTATGACGCGCTCCCCCTCGCCACTCGCATGGAGACCCGACTTCCCTGGCGCCCCACGAGAGGCTCACTGACCTCGCCGTCGTACCTCGTGAGAAACCGCACACTGGGGCCGCCGCTCGAGAACAACCCCGAGATTCCCCCGTCATCGAGAGATGAGGGCCTTCGTCTCCTGCATGGCCTAGAGACCAATCTCGCGACCTCTCTCCAAACGCCTCAGGAGGCTTGACTCCCTTGAGTCCACCCAGTGAGCTCCAAGAGATACCCGTCGCGATTCGAGAGCAGAGCGGGGTTCTTTGCTTCCACTCGAGATGAATGCCTGTCTCCCCGGGTGCGTCTGGAATGCAACCCCGAGATCCCTGTCGCCCCTGGAGAGGAACATTGGCTTCTGGACACAAGCCTAGATGAGGTCTATTGGCCCTGCAGTCACTCGAGAGCAATCCCCAGCTTTCCTTCGCAACTCGAATGGAAGATTGGACTTGCCTGGGCCAACACAAGAGGCAGCCTGAATTCCCCGTCGTAACTCGAGAATCCCGCCGTAACTCGAGAAAAACCACGTGGCTCCCCCGTCATCGCAAGATGAAGCCCTTTCCCGCTACAGCGCCTCAGGAGAAGTCCCACGTTAGGAATTGGAGGTCGAAAGGGCACTTGGCACCCTTGATGCGACCCACAAAGTTCCCCGAAATCCCGGTCTCCCTCGAGAGGAACACTGAGGTTTTCCGGCACCCCTCCTCTGAGCCCTTTCTCCCCTCCTGATCTGGACAGGAGGGTCGACTCCCCTGCTTTGTCTGGAAGGGGTTCCCGACCTTCCGGTCGCACCTCAGGATGAGGCCGGTCTCACGAAGACATTCCAGACGTGGCCTCGTGGGTGGTTCCACATTCCGTAGGACCCCGATTTCCCGGTCCCCTCTTGATAAGAACCCGATGCCCCGACACCTCTCCGAACTCCAGCCTGTGAATGAAGTCAACACGAAGGGGCAGTTTTTCCGTGCATCGTTCGGAAAAAACCCCAGGTTCCAAAAACAGCTCGACAAGCGGCCTCTCTCCCCGGGGACATCTCGAGAGGCAAGCGGAGTTCCATGCCTCAACCCAAGACGAGGCCTGACTCTCCTGTCCCCAGTCTGCAGGGACCCTGCGATCGGAGTCTGAAATCAGAGGTACCCTACGGCTCCTGCCTCAACTGGAGATGAGGCCCTCTTCCAATGCACCAAACCCAGTGGAGTCCCGAGAGGCCCCTCCCACCTCCAGTTTCCCTGGCTTCTCAGAGCCACCATGAGAAGCCCCCTGAGGTCACCTGCACAAGTCGAGGGAACCCAGGGTTTCGTGCCTCAACCCGGGAAAGAACTCGAGAGACCTTCTTCAACACGTCTCGAGGCCAGATTCCCCTACCATGGCTCGGGAGCAATGACGCGCTCCCCCTCGCCACGCGCATGGAGACCCGACTTCTCTGGCGCCCCACGAGAGGCTCACTGACCTCGCCGTCGTACCTCGTGAGAGACCGCACACTGGGGCCGCCGCTCGAGAACAACCCCGAGATTCCCCCGTCATCGAGAGATGAGGGCCTTCGTCTCCTGCATGGCCTAGCGACCAATCTCGCCACCTCTCTCCAAACGCCTCAGGAGGCTTGACTCCCTTGAGTCCACCCAGTGAGCTCCAAGAGATACCCGTCGCGATTCGAGAGCAGAGCGGGGTTCTTTGCTTCCACTCGAGATGAATGCCTGTCTCCCCGGGTGCGTCTGGAATGCAACCCCGAGATCCCTGTCGCCCCTGGAGAGGAACATTGGCTTCTGGACACAAGCCTAGATGAGGTCTATTGGCCCTGCAGTCACTCGAGAGCAATCCCCAGCTGTCCTTCGCAACTCGAATGGAAGATTGGACTTGCCTGGGCCAACACAAGAGGCAGCCTGAATTCCCCGTCGTAACTCGAGAATCCCGCCGTAACTCGAGAAAAACCACGTGGCTCCCCCGTCATCGCAAGATGAAGCCCTTTCCCGCTACAGCGCCTCAGGAGAAGTCCCACGTTAGGAATTGGAGGTCGAAAGGGCACTTGGCACCCTTGATGCGACCCACAAAGTTCCCCGAAATCCCGGTCTCCCTCGAGAGGAACACTGAGGTTTTCCGGCACCCCTCCTCTGAGCCCTTTCTCCCCTCCTGATCTGGACAGGAGGGTCGACTCCCCTGCTTTGTCTGGAAGGGGTTCCCGACCTTCCGGTCGCACCTCAGGATGAGGCCGGTCTCACGAAGACATTCCAGACGTGGCCTCGTGGGTGGTTCCACATTCCGTAGGACCCCGATTTCCCGGTCCCCTCTTGATAAGAACCCGATGCCCGGACACCTCTCCGAACTCCACCCTGTGAATGAAGTCAACACGAAGGGGCAGTTTTCCCGTGCATCGTTCGGAAAAAACCCCAGGTTCCAAATACAGTTCGACAAGCGGCCTCTCTCCCCGGGGACATCTCGAGAGGCAAGCGGAGTTCCATGCCTCAATCCAAGACGAGGCCTGACTCTCCTGTCCCCAGTCTGCAGGGACCCTGCGATCGGAGTCTGAAATCAGAGGTACCCTGCGGTTCCTGCCTCAACTGGAGATGAGGCCCTCTTCCAATGCACCAAACCCAGTGGAGTCCCGAGAGGCCCCTCCCACCTCCAGTTTCCCTGGCTTCTCAGAGCCACCATGAGAAGCCCCCTGAGGTCACCTGCACAAGTCGAGGGAACCCAGGGTTTCCTGCCTCAACCCGGGAAAGACCTCGAGAGACCTTCTTCAACACGTCTCGAGGCCAGATTCCCCTACCATGGCTCGGGAGCAATGACGCGCTCCCCTCGCCACTCGCATGGAGACCCGACTTCCCTGGCGCCCCACGAGAGGCTCACTGACCTCGCCGTCGTACCTCGTGAGAAACCGCACACTGGGGCCGCCGCTCGAGAACAACCCCGAGATTCCCCCGTCATCGAGAGATGAGGGCCTTCGTCTCCTGCATGGCCTAGCGACCAATCTCGCGACCTCTCTCCAAACGCCTCAGGAGGCTTGACTCCCTTGAGTCCACCCAGTGAGCTCCAAGAGATACCCGTCGCGATTCGAGAGCAGAGCGGGGTTCTTTGCTTCCACTCGAGATGAATGCCTGTCTCCCCGGGTGCGTCTGGAATGCAACCCCGAGATCCCTGTCGCCCCTGGAGAGGAACATTGGCTTCTGGACACAAGCCTAGATGAGGTCTATTGGCCCTGCAGTCACTCGAGAGCAATCCCCAGCTTTCCTTCGCAACTCGAATGGAAGATTGGACTTGCCTGGGCCAACACAAGAGGCAGCCTGAATTCCCCGTCGTAACTCGAGAATCCCGCCGTAACTCGAGAAAAACCACGTGGCTCCCCCGTCATCGCAAGATGAAGCCCTTTCCCGCTACAGCGCCTCAGGAGAAGTCCCACGTTAGGAATTGGAGGTCGAAAGGGCACTTGGCACCCTTGATGCGACCCACAAAGTTCCCCGAAATCCCGGTCTCCCTCGAGAGGAACACTGAGGTTTTCCGGCACCCCCTCCTCTGAGCCCTTTCTCCCCTCCTGATCTGGACAGGAGGGTCGACTCCCCTGCTTTGTCTGGAAGGGGTTCCCGACCTTCCGGTCGCACCTCAGGATGAGGCCGGTCTCACGAAGACATTCCAGACGTGGCCTCGTGGGTGGTTCCACATTCCGTAGGACCCCGATTTCCCGGTCCCCTCTTGATAAGAACCCGATGCCCGGACACCTCTCCGAACTCCACCCTGTGAATGAAGTCAACACGAAGGGGCAGTTTTTCCGTGCATCGTTCGGAAAAAACCCCAGGTTCCAAATACAGCTCGACAAGCGGCCTCTCTCCCCGGGGACATCTCGAGAGGCAAGCGGAGTTCCATGCCTCAACCCAAGACGAGGCCTGACTCTCCTGTCCCCAGTCTGCAGGGACCCTGCGATCGGAGTCTGAAATCAGAGGTACCCTGCGGTTCCTGCCTCAACTGGAGATGAGGCCCTCTTCCAATGCACCAAACCCAGTGGAGTCCCGAGAGGCCCCTCCCACCTCCAGTTTCCCTGGCTTCTCAGAGCCACCATGAGAAGCCCCCTGAGGTCACCTGCACAAGTCGAGGGAACCCAGGGTTTCCTGCCTCAACCCGGGAAAGACCTCGAGAGACCTTCTTCAACACGTCTCGAGGCCAGATTCCCCTACCATGGCTCGGGAGCAATGACGCGCTCCCCCTCGCCACTCGCATGGAGACCCGACTTCCCTGGCGCCCCACGAGAGGCTCACTGACCTCGCCGTCGTACCTCGTGAGAAACCGCACACTGGGGCCGCCGCTCGAGAACAACCCCGAGATTCCCCCGTCATCGAGAGATGAGGGCCTTCGTCTCCTGCATGGCCTAGAGACCAATCTCGCGACCTCTCTCCAAACGCCTCAGGAGGCTTGACTCCCTTGAGTCCACCCAGTGAGCTCCAAGAGATACCCGTCGCGATTCGAGAGCAGAGCGGGGTTCTTTGCTTCCACTCGAGATGAATGCCTGTCTCCCCGGGTGCGTCTGGAATGCAACCCCGAGATCCCTGTCGCCCCTGGAGAGGAACATTGGCTTCTGGACACAAGCCTAGATGAGGTCTATTGGCCCTGCAGTCACTCGAGAGCAATCCCCAGCTTTCCTTCGCAACTCGAATGGAAGATTGGACTTGCCTGGGCCAACACAAGAGGCAGCCTGAATTCCCCGTCGTAACTCGAGAATCCCGCCGTAACTCGAGAAAAACCACGTGGCTCCCCCGTCATCGCAAGATGAAGCCCTTTCCCGCTACAGCGCCTCAGGAGAAGTCCCACGTTAGGAATTGGAGGTCGAAAGGGCACTTGGCAGCCTTGATGCGACCCACAAAGTTCCCCGAAATCCCGGTCTCCCTCGAGAGGAACACTGAGGTTTTCCGGCACCCCTCCTCTGAGCCCTTTCTCCCCTCCTGATCTGGACAGGAGGGTCGACTCCCCTGCTTTGTCTGGAAGGGGTTCCCGACCTTCCGGTCGCACCTCAGGATGAGGCCGGTCTCACGAAGACATTCCAGACGTGGCCTCGTGGGTGGTTCCACATTCCGTAGGACCCCGATTTCCCGGTCCCCTCTTGATAAGAACCCGATGCCCGGACACCTCTCCGAACTCCACCCTGTGAATGAAGTCAACACGAAGGGGCAGTTTTTCCGTGCATCGTTCGGAAAAAACCCCAGGTTCCAAATACAGCTCGACAAGCGGCCTCTCTCCCCGGGGACATCTCGAGAGGCAAGCGGAGTTCCATGCCTCAACCCAAGACGAGGCCTGACTCTCCTGTCCCCAGTCTGCAGGGACCCTGCGATCGGAGTCTGAAATCAGAGGTACCCTGCGGTTCCTGCCTCAACTGGAGATGAGGCCCTCTTCCAATGCACCAAACCCAGTGGAGTCCCGAGAGGCCCCTCCCACCTCCAGTTTCCCTGGCTTCTCAGAGCCACCATGAGAAGCCCCCTGAGGTCACCTGCACAAGTCGAGGGAACCCAGGGTTTCCTGCCTCAACCCGGGAAAGACCTCGAGAGACCTTCTTCAACACGTCTCGAGGCCAGATTCCCCTACCATGGCTCGGGAGCAATGACGCGCTCCCCTCGCCACTCGCATGGAGACCCGACTTCCCTGGCGCCCCACGAGAGGCTCACTGACCTCGCCGTCGTACCTCGTGAGAAACCGCACACTGGGGCCGCCGCTCGAGAACAACCCCGAGATTCCCCCGTCATCGAGAGATGAGGGCCTTCGTCTCCTGCATGGCCTAGCGACCAATCTCGCGACCTCTCTCCAAACGCCTCAGGAGGCTTGACTCCCTTGAGTCCACCCAGTGAGCTCCAAGAGATACCCGTCGCGATTCGAGAGCAGAGCGGGGTTCTTTGCTTCCACTCGAGATGAATGCCTGTCTCCCCGGGTGCGTCTGGAATGCAACCCCGAGATCCCTGTCGCCCCTGGAGAGGAACATTGGCTTCTGGACACAAGCCTAGATGAGGTCTATTGGCCCTGCAGTCACTCGAGAGCAATCCCCAGCTTTCCTTCGCAACTCGAATGGAAGATTGGACTTGCCTGGGCCAACACAAGAGGCAGCCTGAATTCCCCGTCGTAACTCGAGAATCCCGCCGTAACTCGAGAAAAACCACGTGGCTCCCCCGTCATCGCAAGATGAAGCCCTTTCCCGCTACAGCGCCTCAGGAGAAGTCCCACGTTAGGAATTGGAGGTCGAAAGGGCCCTTGGCACCCTTGATGCGACCCACAAAGGTCCCCGAAATCCCGGTCTCCCTCGAGAGGAACACTGAGGTTTTCCGGCACCCCCTCCTCTGAGCCCTTTCTCCCCTCCTGATCTGGACAGGAGGGTCGACTCCCCTGCTTTGTCTGGAAGGGGTTCCCGACCTTGCGGTCGCACCTCAGGATGAGGCCGGTCTCACGAAGACATTCCAGACGTGGCCTCGTGGGTGGTTCCACATTCCGTAGGACCCCGATTTCCCGGTCCCCTCTTGATAAGAACCCGATGCCCGGACACCTCTCCGAACTCCACCCTGTGAATGAAGTCCACACGAAGGGGCAGTTTTCCCGTGCATCGTTCGGAAGAAACCCCAGGTTCCAAATACAGTTCGACAAGCGGCCTCTCTCCCTGGGCACATCTCGAGAGGCAAGCGGAGTTCTATGCCTCAATCCAAGACGAGGCCTGACTCTCCTGTCCCCAGTCTGCAGGGACCCTGCGATCGGAGTCTGAAATCAGAGGTACCCTGCGGTTCCTGCCTCAACTGGAGATGAGGCCCTCTTCCAATGCACCAAACCCAGTGGAGTCCCGAGAGGCCCCTCCCACCTCCAGTTTCCCTGGCTTCTCAGAGCCACCATGAGAAGCCCCCTGAGGTCACCTGCACAAGTCGAGGGAACCCAGGGTTTCCTGCCTCAACCCGGGAAAGATCTCGAGAGACCTTCTTCAACACGTCTCGAGGCCAGATTCCCCTACCATCGCTCGGGAGCAATGACGCGCTCCCCCTCGCCACTCGCATGGAGACCCGACTTCCCTGGCGCCCCACGAGAGGCTCACTGACCTCGCCGTCGTACCTCGTGAGAAACCGCACACTGGGGCCGCCGCTCGAGAACAACCCCGAGATTCCCCCGTCATCGAGAGATGAGGGCCTTCGTCTCCTGCATGGCCTAGCGACCAATCTCGCGACCTCTCTCCAAACGCGTCAGGAGGCTTGACTCCCTTGAGTCCACCCAGTGAGCTCCAAGAGATACTCGTCGCGATTCGAGAGCAGAGCGGGGTTCTTTGCTTCCACTCGAGATGAATGCCTGTCTCCCCGGGTGCGTCTGGAATGCAACCCCGAGATCCCTGTCGCCCCTGGAGAGGAACACTGGCTTCTGGACACCAGCCTAGATGAGGTCTATTGGCCCTGCAGTCACTCGAGAGCAATCCCCAGCTTTCCTTCGCAACTCGAATGGAAGATTGGACTTGCCTGGGCCAACACAAGAGGCAGCCTGAATTCCCCGTCGTAACTCGAGAATCCCGCCGTAACTCGAGAAAAACCACGTGGCTCCCCCGTCATCGCAAGATGAAGCCCTTTCCCGCTACAGCGCCTCAGGAGAAGCCCCACGTTAGGAATTGGAGGTCGAAAGGGCACTTGGCACCCTTGATGCGACCCACAAAGTTCCCCGAAATCCCGGTCTCCCTCGAGAGGAACACTGAGGTTTTCCGGCACCCCCTCCTCTGAGCCCTTTCTCCCCTCCTGATCTGGACAGGAGGGTCGACTCCCCTGCTTTGTCTGGAAGGGGTTCCCGACCTTCCGGTCGCACCTCAGGATGAGGCCGGTCTCACGAAGACATTCCAGACGTGGCCTCGTGGGTGGTTCCACATTCCGTAGGACCCCGATTTCCCGGTCCCCTCTTGATAAGAACCCGATGCCCGGACACCTCTCCGAACTCCACCCTGTGAAAGAAGTCAACACGAAGGGGCAGTTTTCCCGTGCATCGTTCGGAAAAAACCCCAGGTTCCAAATACAGCTCGACAAGCGGCCTCTCTCCCCGGGGACATCTCGAGAGGCAAGCGGAGTTCCATGCCTCAACCCAAGACGAGGCCTGACTCTCCTGTCCCCAGTCTGCAGGGACCCTGCGATCGGAGTCTGAAATCAGAGGTACCCTGCGGTTCCTGCCTCAACTGGAGATGAGGCCCTCTTCCAATGCACCAAACCCAGTGGAGTCCCGAGAGGCCCCTCCCACCTCCAGTTTCCCTGGCTTCTCAGAGCCACCATGAGAAGCCCCCTGAGGTCACCTGCACAAGTCGAGGGAACCCAGGGTTTCCTGCCTCAACCCGGGAAAGACCTCGAGAGACCTTCTTCAACACGTCTCGAGGCCAGATTCCCCTACCATGGCTCGGGAGCAATGACGCGCTCCCCTCGCCACTCGCATGGAGACCCGACTTCCCTGGCGCCCCACGAGAGGCTCACTGACCTCGCCGTCGTACCTCGTGAGAGACCGCACACTGGGGCCGCCGCTCGAGAACAACCCCGAGATTCCCCCGTCATCGAGAGATGAGGGCCTTCGTCTCCTGCATGGCCTAGCGACCAATCTCGCGACCTCTCTCCAAACGCCTCAGGAGGCTTGACTCCCTTGAGTCCACCCAGTGAGCTCCAAGAGATACCCGTCGCGATTCGAGAGCAGAGCGGGGTTCTTTGCTTCCACTCGAGATGAATGCCTGTCTCCCCGGGTGCGTCTGGAATGCAACCCCGAGATCCCTGTCGCCCCTGGAGAGGAACATTGGCTTCTGGACACAAGCCTAGATGAGGTCTATTGGCCCTGCAGTCACTCGAGAGCAATCCCCAGCTTTCCTTCGCAACTCGAATGGAAGATTGGACTTGCCTGGGCCAACACAAGAGGCAGCCTGAATTCCCCGTCGTAACTCGAGAATCCCGCCGTAACTCGAGAAAAACCACGTGGCTCCCCCGTCATCGCAAGATGAAGCCCTTTCCCGCTACAGCGCCTCAGGAGAAGTCCCACGTTAGGAATTGGAGGTCGAAAGGGCACTTGGCAGCCTTGATGCGACCCACAAAGTTCCCCGAAATCCCGGTCTCCCTCGAGAGGAACACTGAGGTTTTCCGGCACCCCCTCCTCTGAGCCCTTTCTCCCCTCCTGATCTGGACAGGAGGGTCGACTCCCCTGCTTTGTCTGGAAGGGGTTCCCGACCTTCCGGTCGCACCTCAGGATGAGGCCGGTCTCACGAAGACATTCCAGACGTGGCCTCGTGGGTGGTTCCACATTCCGTAGGACCCCGATTTCCCGGTCCCCTCTTGATAAGAACCCGATGCCCGGACACCTCTCCGAACTCCACCCTGTGAATGAAGTCAACACGAAGGGGCAGTTTTTCCGTGCATCGTTCGGAAAAACCCCAGGTTCCAAATACAGCTCGACAAGCGGCCTCTCTCCCCGGGGACATCTCGAGAGGCAAGCGGAGTTCCATGCCTCAACCCAAGACGAGGCCTGACTCTCCTGTCCCCAGTCTGCAGGGACCCTGCGATCGGAGTCTGAAATCAGAGGTACCCTGCGGTTCCTGCCTCAACTGGAGATGAGGCCCTCTTCCAATGCACCAAACCCAGTGGAGTCCCGAGAGGCCCCTCCCACCTCCAGTTTCCCTGGCTTCTCAGAGCCACCATGAGAAGCCCCCTGAGGTCACCTGCACAAGTCGAGGGAACCCAGGGTTTCCTGCCTCAACCCGGGAAAGACCTCGAGAGACCTTCTTCAACACGTCTCGAGGCCAGATTCCCCTACCATGGCTCGGGAGCAATGACGCGCTCCCCTCGCCACTCGCATGGAGACCCGACTTCCCTGGCGCCCCACGAGAGGCTCACTGACCTCGCCGTCGTACCTCGTGAGAAACCGCACACTGGGGCCGCCGCTCGAGAACAACCCCGAGATTCCCCCGTCATCGAGAGATGAGGGCCTTCGTCTCCTGCATGGCCTAGCGACCAATCTCGCGACCTCTCTCCAAACGCCTCAGGAGGCTTGACTCCCTTGAGTCCACCCAGTGAGCTCCAAGAGATACCCGTCGCGATTCGAGAGCAGAGCGGGGTTCTTTGCTTCCACTCGAGATGAATGCCTGTCTCCCCGGGTGCGTCTGGAATGCAACCCCGAGATCCCTGTCGCCCCTGGAGAGGAACATTGGCTTCTGGACACAAGCCTAGATGAGGTCTATTGGCCCTGCAGTCACTCGAGAGCAATCCCCAGCTTTCCTTCGCAACTCGAATGGAAGATTGGACTTGCCTGGGCCAACACAAGAGGCAGCCTGAATTCCCCGTCGTAACTCGAGAATCCCGCCGTAACTCGAGAAAAACCACGTGGCTCCCCCGTCATCGCAAGATGAAGCCCTTTCCCGCTACAGCGCCTCAGGAGAAGTCCCACGTTAGGAATTGGAGGTCGAAAGGGCACTTGGCAACCTTGATGCGACCCACAAAGTTCCCCGAAATCCCGGTCTCCCTCGAGAGGAACACTGAGGTTTTCCGGCACCCCTCCTCTGAGCCCTTTCTCCCCTCCTGATCTGGACAGGAGGGTCGACTCCCCTGCTTCGTCTGGAAGGGGTTCCCGACCTTCCGGTCGCACCTCAGGATGAGGCCGGTCTCACGAAGACATTCCAGACGTGGCCTCGTGGGTGGTTCCACATTCCGTAGGACCCCGATTTCCCGGTCCACTCTTGATAAGAACCGGATGCCCGGACACCTCTCCGAACTCCAGCCTGTGAATGAAGTCAACACGAAGGGGCAGTTTTCCCGTGCATCGTTCGGAAAAAACCCCAGGTTCCAAATACAGCTTGACAAGCGGCCTCTCTCCCCGGGGACATCTCGAGAGGCAAGCGGAGTTCCATGCCTCAACCCAAGACGAGGCCTGACTCTCCTGTCCCCAGTCTGCAGGGACCCTGCGATCGGAGTCTGAAATCAGAGGTACCCTGCGGTTCCTGCCTCAACTGGAGATGAGGCCCTCTTCCAATGCACCAAACCCAGTGGAGTCCCGAGAGGCCCCTCCCACCTCCAGTTTCCCTGGCTTCTCAGAGCCACCATGAGAAGCCCCCTGAGGTCACCTGCACAAGTCGAGGGAACCCAGGGTTTCCTGCCTCAACCCGGGAAAGACCTCGAGAGACCTTCTTCAACACGTCTCGAGGCCAGATTCCCCTACCATGGCTCGGGAGCAATGACGCGCTCCCCTCGCCACTCGCATGGAGACCCGACTTCCCTGGCGCCCCACGAGAGGCTCACTGACCTCGCCGTCGTACCTCGTGAGAAACCGCACACTGGGGCCGCCGCTCGAGAACAACCCCGAGATTCCCCCGTCATCGAGAGATGAGGGCCTTCGTCTCCTGCATGGCCTAGCGACCAATCTCGCGACCTCTCTCCAAACGCCTCAGGAGGCTTGACTCCCTTGAGTCCACCCAGTGAGCTCCAAGAGATACCCGTCGCGATTCGAGAGCAGAGCGGGGTTCTTTGCTTCCACTCGAGATGAATGCCTGTCTCCCCGGGTGCGTCTGGAATGCAACCCCGAGATCCCTGTCGCCCCTGGAGAGGAACATTGGCTTCTGGACACAAGCCTAGATGAGGTCTATTGGCCCTGCAGTCACTCGAGAGCAATCCCCAGCTTTCCTTCGCAACTCGAATGGAAGATTGGACTTGCCTGGGCCAACACAAGAGGCAGCCTGAATTCCCCGTCGTAACTCGAGAATCCCGCCGTAACTCGAGAAAAACCACGTGGCTCCCCCGTCATCGCAAGATGAAGCCCTTTCCCGCTACAGCGCCTCAGGAGAAGTCCCACGTTAGGAATTGGAGGTCGAAAGGGCACTTGGCACCCTTGATGCGACCCACAAAGTTCCCCGAAATCCCGGTCTCCCTCGAGAGGAACACTGAGGTTTTCCGGCACCCCCTCCTCTGAGCCCTTTCTCCCCTCCTGATCTGGACAGGAGGGTCGACTCCCCTGCTTTGTCTGGAAGGGGTTCCCGACCTTCCGGTCGCACCTCAGGATGAGGCCGGTCTCACGAAGACATTCCAGACGTGGCCTCGTGGGTGGTTCCACATTCCGTAGGACCCCGATTTCCCGGTCCCCTCTTGATAAGAACCCGATGCCCGGACACCTCTCCGAACTCCAGCCTGTGAATGCAGTCAACACGAAGGGGCAGTTTTTCCGTGCATCGTTCGGAAAAAACCCCAGGTTCCAAATACAGCTCGACAAGCGGCCTCTCTCCCCGGGGACATCTCGAGAGGCAAGCGGAGTTCCATGCCTCAACCCAAGACGAGGCCTGACTCTCCTGTCCCCAGTTTGCAGGGACCCTGCGATCGGAGTCTGAAATCAGAGGTACCCTGCGGTTCCTGCCTCAACTGGAGATGAGGCCCTCTTCCAATGCACCAAGCCCAGTGGAGTCCCGAGAGGCCCCTCCCACCTCCAGTTTCCCTGGCTTCTCAGAGCCACCATGAGAATCCCCTGAGGTCACCTGCACAAGTCGAGGGAACCCAGGGTTTCCTGCCTCAACCCGGGAAAGCCCTCGAGAGACCTTCTTCAACACGTCTCGAGGCCAGATTCCCCTACCATGGCTCGGGAGCAATGACGCGCTCCCCCTCGCCACTCGCATGGAGACCCGACTTCCCTGGCGCCCCACGAGAGGCTCACTGACCTCGCCGTCGTACCTCGTGAGAAACCGCACACTGGGGCCGCCGCTCGAGAACAACCCCGAGATTCCCCCGTCATCGAGAGATGAGGGCCTTCGTCTCCTGCATGGCCTAGAGACCAATCTCGCGACCTCTCTCCAAACGCCTCAGGAGGCTTGACTCCCTTGAGTCCACCCAGTGAGCTCCAAGAGATACCCGTCGCGATTCGAGAGCAGAGCGGGGTTCTTTGCTTCCACTCGAGATGAATGCCTGTCTCCCCGGGTGCGTCTGGAATGCAACCCCGAGATCCCTGTCGCCCCTGGAGAGGAACATTGGCTTCTGGACACAAGCCTAGATGAGGTCTATTGGCCCTGCAGTCACTCGAGAGCAATCCCCAGCTTTCCTTCGCAACTCGAATGGAAGATTGGACTTGCCTGGGCCAACACAAGAGGCAGCCTGAATTCCCCGTCGTAACTCGAGAATCCCGCCGTAACTCGAGAAAAACCACGTGGCTCCCCCGTCATCGCAAGATGAAGCCCTTTCCCGCTACAGCGCCTCAGGAGAAGTCCCACGTTAGGAATTGGAGGTCGAAAGGGCACTTGGCACCCTTGATGCGACCCACAAAGTTCCCCGAAATCCCGGTCTCCCTCGAGAGGAACACTGAGGTTTTCCGGCACCCCTCCTCTGAGCCCTTTCTCCCCTCCTGATCTGGACAGGAGGGTCGACTCCCCTGCTTTGTCTGGAAGGGGTTCCCGACCTTCCGGTCGCACCTCAGGATGAGGCCGGTCTCACGAAGACATTCCAGACGTGGCCTCGTGGGTGGTTCCACATTCCGTAGGACCCCGATTTCCCGGTCCCCTCTTGATAAGAACCCGATGCCCGGACACCTCTCCGAACTCCACCCTGTGAATGAAGTCAACACGAAGGGGCAGTTTTTCCGTGCATCGTTCGGAAAAAACCCCAGGTTCCAAATACAGCTCGACAAGCGGCCTCTCTCCCCGGGGACATCTCGAGAGGCAAGCGGAGTTCCATGCCTCAACCCAAGACGAGGCCTGACTCTCCTGTCCCCAGTCTGCAGGGACCCTGCGATCGGAGTCTGAAATCAGAGGTACCCTGCGGTTCCTGCCTCAACTGGAGATGAGGCCCTCTTCCAATGCACCAAACCCAGTGGAGTCCCGAGAGGCCCCTCCCACCTCCAGTTTCCCTGGCTTCTCAGAGCCACCATGAGAAGCCCCCTGAGGTCACCTGCACAAGTCGAGGGAACCCAGGGTTTCCTGCCTCAACCCGGGAAAGACCTCGAGAGACCTTCTTCAACACGTCTCGAGGCCAGATTCCCCTACCATGGCTCGGGAGCAATGACGCGCTCCCCTCGCCACTCGCATGGAGACCCGACTTCCCTGGCGCCCCACGAGAGGCTCACTGACCTCGCCGTCGTACCTCGTGAGAAACCGCACACTGGGGCCGCCGCTCGAGAACAACCCCGAGATTCCCCCGTCATCGAGAGATGAGGGCCTTCGTCTCCTGCATGGCCTAGCGACCAATCTCGCGACCTCTCTCCAAACGCCTCAGGAGGCTTGACTCCCTTGAGTCCACCCAGTGAGCTCCAAGAGATACCCGTCGCGATTCGAGAGCAGAGCGGGGTTCTTTGCTTCCACTCGAGATGAATGCCTGTCTCCCCGGGTGCGTCTGGAATGCAACCCCGAGATCCCTGTCGCCCCTGGAGAGGAACATTGGCTTCTGGACACAAGCCTAGATGAGGTCTATTGGCCCTGCAGTCACTCGAGAGCAATCCCCAGCTTTCCTTCGCAACTCGAATGGAAGATTGGACTTGCCTGGGCCAACACAAGAGGCAGCCTGAATTCCCCGTCGTAACTCGAGAATCCCGCCGTAACTCGAGAAAAACCACGTGGCTCCCCCGTCATCGCAAGATGAAGCCCTTTCCCGCTACAGCGCCTCAGGAGAAGTCCCACGTTAGGAATTGGAGGTCGAAAGGGCACTTGGCACCCTTGATGCGACCCACAAAGTTCCCCGAAATCCCGGTCTCCCTCGAGAGGAACACTGAGGTTTTCCGGCACCCCCTCCTCTGAGCCCTTTCTCCCCTCCTGATCTGGACAGGAGGGTCGACTCCCCTGCTTTGTCTGGAAGGGGTTCCCGACCTTCCGGTCGCACCTCAGGATGAGGCCGGTCTCACGAAGACATTCCAGACGTGGCCTCGTGGGTGGTTCCACATTCCGTAGGACCCCGATTTCCCGGTCCCCTCTTGATAAGAACCCGATGCCCGGACACCTCTCCGAACTCCACCCTGTGAATGAAGTCAACACGAAGGGGCAGTTTTTCCGTGCATCGTTCGGAAAAAACCCCAGGTTCCAAATACAGCTCGACAAGCGGCCTCTCTCCCCGGGGACATCTCGAGAGGCAAGCGGAGTTCCATGCCTCAACCCAAGACGAGGCCTGACTCTCCTGTCCCCAGTCTGCAGGGACCCTGCGATCGGAGTCTGAAATCAGAGGTACCCTGCGGTTCCTGCCTCAACTGGAGATGAGGCCCTCTTCCAATGCACCAAACCCAGTGGAGTCCCGAGAGGCCCCTCCCACCTCCAGTTTCCCTGGCTTCTCAGAGCCACCATGAGAAGCCCCCTGAGGTCACCTGCACAAGTCGAGGGAACCCAGGGTTTCCTGCCTCAACCCGGGAAAGACCTCGAGAGACCTTCTTCAACACGTCTCGAGGCCAGATTCCCCTACCATGGCTCGGGAGCAATGACGCGCTCCCCTCGCCACTCGCATGGAGACCCGACTTCCCTGGCGCCCCACGAGAGGCTCACTGACCTCGCCGTCGTACCTCGTGAGAAACCGCACACTGGGGCCGCCGCTCGAGAACAACCCCGAGATTCCCCCGTCATCGAGAGATGAGGGCCTTCGTCTCCTGCATGGCCTAGAGACCAATCTCGCGACCTCTCTCCAAACGCCTCAGGAGGCTTGACTCCCTTGAGTCCACCCAGTGAGCTCCAAGAGATACCCGTCGCGATTCGAGAGCAGAGCGGGGTTCTTTGCTTCCACTCGAGATGAATGCCTGTCTCCCCGGGTGCGTCTGGAATGCAACCCCGAGATCCCTGTCGCCCCTGGAGAGGAACATTGGCTTCTGGACACAAGCCTAGATGAGGTCTATTGGCCCTGCAGTCACTCGAGAGCAATCCCCAGCTTTCCTTCGCAACTCGAATGGAAGATTGGACTTGCCTGGGCCAACACAAGAGGCAGCCTGAATTCCCCGTCGTAACTCGAGAATCCCGCCGTAACTCGAGAAAAACCACGTGGCTCCCCCGTCATCGCAAGATGAAGCCCTTTCCCGCTACAGCGCCTCAGGAGAAGTCCCACGTTAGGAATTGGAGGTCGAAAGGGCACTTGGCACCCTTGATGCGACCCACAAAGTTCCCCGAAATCCCGGTCTCCCTCGAGAGGAACACTGAGGTTTTCCGGCACCCCCTCCTCTGAGCCCTTTCTCCCCTCCTGATCTGGACAGGAGGGTCGACTCCCCTGCTTTGTCTGGAAGGGGTTCCCGACCTTCCGGTCGCACCTCAGGATGAGGCCGGTCTCACGAAGACATTCCAGACGTGGCCTCGTGGGTGGTTCCACATTCCGTAGGACCCCGATTTCCCGGTCCCCTCTTGATAAGAACCCGATGCCCGGACACCTCTCCGAACTCCACCCTGTGAATGAAGTCAACACGAAGGGGCAGTTTTTCCGTGCATCGTTCGGAAAAACCCCAGGTTCCAAATACAGCTCGACAAGCGGCCTCTCTCCCCGGGGACATCTCGAGAGGCAAGCGGAGTTCCATGCCTCAACCCAAGACGAGGCCTGACTCTCCTGTCCCCAGTCTGCAGGGACCCTGCGATCGGAGTCTGAAATCAGAGGTACCCTGCGGTTCCTGCCTCAACTGGAGATGAGGCCCTCTTCCAATGCACCAAACCCAGTGGAGTCCCGAGAGGCCCCTCCCACCTCCAGTTTCCCTGGCTTCTCAGAGCCACCATGAGAAGCCCCCTGAGGTCACCTGCACAAGTCGAGGGAACCCAGGGTTTCCTGCCTCAACCCGGGAAAGACCTCGAGAGACCTTCTTCAACACGTCTCGAGGCCAGATTCCCCTACCATGGCTCGGGAGCAGTGACGCGCTCCCCCTCGCCACTCGCATGGAGACCCGACTTCCCTGGCGCCCCACGAGAGGCTCACTGACCTCGCCGTCGTACCTCGTGAGAAACCGCACACTGGGGCCGCCGCTCGAGAACAACCCCGAGATTCCCCCGTCATCGAGAGATGAGGGCCTTCGTCTCCTGCATGGCCTAGAGACCAATCTCGCGACCTCTCTCCAAACGCCTCAGGAGGCTTGACTCCCTTGAGTCCACCCAGTGAGCTCCAAGAGATACCCGTCGCGATTCGAGAGCAGAGCGGGGTTCTTTGCTTCCACTCGAGATGAATGCCTGTCTCCCCGGGTGCGTCTGGAATGCAACCCCGAGATCCCTGTCGCCCCTGGAGAGGAACATTGGCTTCTGGACACAAGCCTAGATGAGGTCTATTGGCCCTGCAGTCACTCGAGAGCAATCCCCAGCTTTCCTTCGCAACTCGAATGGAAGATTGGACTTGCCTGGGCCAACACAAGAGGCAGCCTGAATTCCCCGTCGTAACTCGAGAATCCCGCCGTAACTCGAGAAAAACCACGTGGCTCCCCCGTCATCGCAAGATGAAGCCCTTTCCCGCTACAGCGCCTCAGGAGAAGTCCCACGTTAGGAATTGGAGGTCGAAAGGGCACTTGGCACCCTTGATGCGACCCACAAAGTTCCCCGAAATCCCGGTCTCCCTCGAGAGGAACACTGAGGTTTTCCGGCACCCCCTCCTCTGAGCCCTTTCTCCCCTCCTGATCTGGACAGGAGGGTCGACTCCCCTGCTTTGTCTGGAAGGGGTTCCCGACCTTCCGGTCGCACCTCAGGATGAGGCCGGTCTCACGAAGACATTCCAGACGTGGCCTCGTGGGTGGTTCCACATTCCGTAGGACCCCGATTTCCCGGTCCCCTCTTGATAAGAACCCGATGCCCGGACACCTCTCCGAACTCCACCCTGTGAATGAAGTCAACACGAAGGGGCAGTTTTCCCGTGCATCGTTCGGAAAAAACCCCAGGTTCCAAATACAGCTCGACAAGCGGCCTCTCTCCCCGGGGACATCTCGAGAGGCAAGCGGAGTTCCATGCCTCAACCCAAGACGAGGCCTGACTCTCCTGTCCCCAGTCTGCAGGGACCCTGCGATCGGAGTCTGAAATCAGAGGTACCCTGCGGTTCCTGCCTCAACTGGAGATGAGGCCCTCTTCCAATGCACCAAACCCAGTGGAGTCCCGAGAGGCCCCTCCCACCTCCAGTTTCCCTGGCTTCTCAGAGCCACCATGAGAAGCCCCCTGAGGTCACCTGCACAAGTCGAGGGAACCCAGGGTTTCCTGCCTCAACCCGGGAAAGACCTCGAGAGACCTTCTTCAACACGTCTCGAGGCCAGATTCCCCTACCATGGCTCGGGAGCAATGACGCGCTCCCCTCGCCACTCGCATGGAGACCCGACTTCCCTGGCGCCCCACGAGAGGCTCACTGACCTCGCCGTCGTACCTCGTGAGAAACCGCACACTGGGGCCGCCGCTCGAGAACAACCCCGAGATTCCCCCGTCATCGAGAGATGAGGGCCTTCGTCTCCTGCATGGCCTAGCGACCAATCTCGCGACCTCTCTCCAAACGCCTCAGGAGGCTTGACTCCCTTGAGTCCACCCAGTGAGCTCCAAGAGATACCCGTCGCGATTCGAGAGCAGAGCGGGGTTCTTTGCTTCCACTCGAGATGAATGCCTGTCTCCCCGGGTGCGTCTGGAATGCAACCCCGAGATCCCTGTCGCCCCTGGAGAGGAACATTGGCTTCTGGACACAAGCCTAGATGAGGTCTATTGGCCCTGCAGTCACTCGAGAGCAATCCCCAGCTTTCCTTCGCAACTCGAATGGAAGATTGGACTTGCCTGGGCCAACACAAGAGGCAGCCTGAATTCCCCGTCGTAACTCGAGAATCCCGCCGTAACTCGAGAAAAACCACGTGGCTCCCCCGTCATCGCAAGATGAAGCCCTTTCCCGCTACAGCGCCTCAGGAGAAGTCCCACGTTAGGAATTGGAGGTCGAAAGGGCACTTGGCACCCTTGATGCGACCCACAAAGTTCCCCGAAATCCCGGTCTCCCTCGAGAGGAACACTGAGGTTTTCCGGCACCCCCTCCTCTGAGCCCTTTCTCCCCTCCTGATCTGGACAGGAGGGTCGACTCCCCTGCTTTGTCTGGAAGGGGTTCCCGACCTTCCGGTCGCACCTCAGGATGAGGCCGGTCTCACGAAGACATTCCAGACGTGGCCTCGTGGGTGGTTCCACATTCCGTAGGACCCCGATTTCCCGGTCCCCTCTTGATAAGAACCCGATGCCCGGACACCTCTCCGAACTCCACCCTGTGAATGAAGTCAACACGAAGGGGCAGTTTTCCCGTGCATCGTTCGGAAAAAACCCCAGGTTCCAAATACAGCTCGACAAGCGGCCTCTCTCCCCGGGGACATCTCGAGAGGCAAGCGGAGTTCCATGCCTCAACCCAAGACGAGGCCTGACTCTCCTGTCCCCAGTCTGCAGGGACCCTGCGATCGGAGTCTGAAATCAGAGGTACCCTGCGGTTCCTGCCTCAACTGGAGATGAGGCCCTCTTCCAATGCACCAAACCCAGTGGAGTCCCGAGAGGCCCCTCCCACCTCCAGTTTCCCTGGCTTCTCAGAGCCACCATGAGAAGCCCCCTGAGGTCACCTGCACAAGTCGAGGGAACCCAGGGTTTCCTGCCTCAACCCGGGAAAGACCTCGAGAGACCTTCTTCAACACGTCTCGAGGCCAGATTCCCCTACCATGGCTCGGGAGCAATGACGCGCTCCCCTCGCCACTCGCATGGAGACCCGACTTCCCTGGCGCCCCACGAGAGGCTCACTGACCTCGCCGTCGTACCTCGTGAGAAACCGCACACTGGGGCCGCCGCTCGAGAACAACCCCGAGATTCCCCCGTCATCGAGAGATGAGGGCCTTCGTCTCCTGCATGGCCTAGAGACCAATCTCGCGACCTCTCTCCAAACGCCTCAGGAGGCTTGACTCCCTTGAGTCCACCCAGTGAGCTCCAAGAGATACCCGTCGCGATTCGAGAGCAGAGCGGGGTTCTTTGCTTCCACTCGAGATGAATGCCTGTCTCCCCGGGTGCGTCTGGAATGCAACCCCGAGATCCCTGTCGCCCCTGGAGAGGAACATTGGCTTCTGGACACAAGCCTAGATGAGGTCTATTGGCCCTGCAGTCACTCGAGAGCAATCCCCAGCTTTCCTTCGCAACTCGAATGGAAGATTGGACTTGCCTGGGCCAACACAAGAGGCAGCCTGAATTCCCCGTCGTAACTCGAGAATCCCGCCGTAACTCGAGAAAAACCACGTGGCTCCCCCGTCATCGCAAGATGAAGCCCTTTCCCGCTACAGCGCCTCAGGAGAAGTCCCACGTTAGGAATTGGAGGTCGAAAGGGCACTTGGCACCCTTGATGCGACCCACAAAGTTCCCCGAAATCCCGGTCTCCCTCGAGAGGAACACTGAGGTTTTCCGGCACCCCTCCTCTGAGCCCTTTCTCCCCTCCTGATCTGGACGGGAGGGTCGACTCCCCTGCTTTGTCTGGAAGGGGTTCCCGACATTCCGGTCGCACCTCAGGATGAGGCCCGTCTCACGAAGACATTCCAGACGTGGCCTCGTGGGTGGTTCCACATTCCGTAGGACCCCGATTTCCCGGTCCCCTCTTGATAAGAACCCGATGCCCGGACACCTCTCCGAACTCCACCCTGTGAATGAAGTCAACACGAAGGGGCAGTTTTTCCGTGCATCGTTCGGAAAAACCCCAGGTTCCAAATACAGCTCGACAAGCGGCCTCTCTCCCCGGGGACATCTCGAGAGGCAAGCGGAGTTCCATGCCTCAACCCAAGACGAGGCCTGACTCTCCTGTCCCCAGTCTGCAGGGACCCTGCGATCGGAGTCTGAAATCAGAGGTACCCTGCGGTTCCTGCCTCAACTGGAGATGAGGCCCTCTTCCAATGCACCAAACCCAGTGGAGTCCCGAGAGGCCCCTCCCACCTCCAGTTTCCCTGGCTTCTCAGAGCCACCATGAGAAGCCCCCTGAGGTCACCTGCACAAGTCGAGGGAACCCAGGGTTTCCTGCCTCAACCCGGGAAAGACCTCGAGAGACCTTCTTCAACACGTCTCGAGGCCAGATTCCCCTACCATGGCTCGGGAGCAATGACGCGCTCCCCTCGCCACTCGCATGGAGACCCGACTTCCCTGGCGCCCCACGAGAGGCTCACTGACCTCGCCGTCATACCTCGTGAGAGACCGCACACTGGGGCCGCCGCTCGAGAACAACCCCGAGATTCCCCCGTCATCGAGAGATGAGGGCCTTCGTCTCCTGCATGGCCTAGCGACCAATCTCGCGACCTCTCTCCAAACGCCTCAGGAGGCTTGACTCCCTTGAGTCCACCCAGTGAGCTCCAAGAGATACCCGTCGCGATTCGAGAGCAGAGCGGGGTTCTTTTCTTCCACTCGAGATGAATGCCTGTCTCCCCGGGTGCGTCTGGAATGCAACCCCGAGATCCCTGTCGCCCCTGGAGAGGAACATTGGCTTCTGGACACAAGCCTAGATGAGGTCTATTGGCCCTGCAGTCACTCGAGAGCAATCCCCAGCTTTCCTTCGCAACTCGAATGGAAGATTGGACTTGCCTGGGCCAACACAAGAGGCAGCCTGAATTCCCCGTCGTAACTCGAGAATCCCGCCGTAACTCGAGAAAAACCACGTGGCTCCCCCGTCATCGCAAGATGAAGCCCTTTCCCGCTACAGCGCCTCAGGAGAAGTCCCACGTTAGGAATTGGAGGTCGAAAGGGCACTTGGCACCCTTGATGCGACCCACAAAGTTCCCCGAAATCCCGGTCTCCCTCGAGAGGAACACTGAGGTTTTCCGGCACCCCCTCCTCTGAGCCCTTTCTCCCCTCCTGATCTGGACAGGAGGGTCGACTCCCCTGCTTTGTCTGGAAGGGGTTCCCGACCTTCCGGTCGCACCTCAGGATGAGGCCGGTCTCACGAAGACATTCCAGACGTGGCCTCGTGGGTGGTTCCACATTCCGTAGGACCCCGATTTCCCGGTCCCCTCTTGATAAGAACCCGATGCCCGGACACCTCTCCGAACTCCACCCTGTGAATGAAGTCAACACGAAGGGGCAGTTTTCCCGTGCATCGTTCGGAAAAAACCCCAGGTTCCAAATACAGCTCGACAAGCGGCCTCTCTCCCCGGGGACATCTCGAGAGGCAAGCGGAGTTCCATGCCTCAACCCAAGACGAGGCCTGACTCTCCTGTCCCCAGTCTGCAGGGACCCTGCGATCGGAGTCTGAAATCAGAGGTACCCTGCGGTTCCTGCCTCAACTGGAGATGAGGCCCTCTTCCAATGCACCAAACCCAGTGGAGTCCCGAGAGGCCCCTCCCACCTCCAGTTTCCCTGGCTTCTCAGAGCCACCATGAGAAGCCCCCTGAGGTCACCTGCACAAGTCGAGGGAACCCAGGGTTTCCTGCCTCAACCCGGGAAAGACCTCGAGAGACCTTCTTCAACACGTCTCGAGGCCAGATTCCCCTACCATGGCTCGGGAGCAGTGACGCGCTCCCCTCGCCACTCGCATGGAGACCCGACTTCCCTGGCGCCCCACGAGAGGCTCACTGACCTCGCCGTCGTACCTCGTGAGAAACCGCACACTGGGGCCGCCGCTCGAGAACAACCCCGAGATTCCCCCGTCATCGAGAGATGAGGGCCTTCGTCTCCTGCATGGCCTAGCGACCAATCTCGCGACCTCTCTCCAAACGCCTCAGGAGGCTTGACTCCCTTGAGTCCACCCAGTGAGCTCCAAGAGATACCCGTCGCGATTCGAGAGCAGAGCGGGGTTCTTTGCTTCCACTCGAGATGAATGCCTGTCTCCCCGGGTGCGTCTGGAATGCAACCCCGAGATCCCTGTCGCCCCTGGAGAGGAACATTGGCTTCTGGACACAAGCCTAGATGAGGTCTATTGGCCCTGCAGTCACTCGAGAGCAATGCCCAGCTTTCCTTCGCAACTCGAATGGAAGATTGGACTTGCCTGGGCCAACACAAGAGGCAGCCTGAATTCCCCGTCGTAACTCGAGAATCCCGCCGTAACTCGAGAAAAACCACGTGGCTCCCCCGTCATCGCAAGATGAAGCCCTTTCCCGCTACAGCGCCTCAGGAGAAGTCCCACGTTAGGAATTGGAGGTCGAAAGGGCACTTGGCACCCTTGATGCGACCCACAAAGTTCCCCGAAATCCCGGTCTCCCTCGAGAGGAACACTGAGGTTTTCCGGCACCCCCTCCTCTGAGCCCTTTCTCCCCTCCTGATCTGGACAGGAGGGTCGACTCCCCTGCTTTGTCTGGAAGGGGTTCCCGACCTTCCGGTCGCACCTCAGGATGAGGCCGGTCTCACGAAGACATTCCAGACGTGGCCTCGTGGGTGGTTCCACATTCCGTAGGACCCCGATTTCCCGGTCCCCTCTTGATAAGAACCCGATGCCCGGACACCTCTCCGAACTCCACCCTGTGAATGAAGTCAACACGAAGGGGCAGTTTTCCCGTGCATCGTTCGGAAAAACCCCAGGTTCCAAATACAGCTCGACAAGCGGCCTCTCTCCCCGGGGACATCTCGAGAGGCAAGCGGAGTTCCATGCCTCAACCCAAGACGAGGCCTGACTCTCCTGTCCCCAGTCTGCAGGGACCCTGCGATCGGAGTCTGAAATCAGAGGTACCCTGCGGTTCCTGCCTCAACTGGAGATGAGGCCCTCTTCCAATGCACCAAACCCAGTGGAGTCCCGAGAGGCCCCTCCCACCTCCAGTTTCCCTGGCTTCTCAGAGCCACCATGAGAAGCCCCCTGAGGTCACCTGCACAAGTCGAGGGAACCCAGGGTTTCCTGCCTCAACCCGGGAAAGACCTCGAGAGACCTTCTTCAACACGTCTCGAGGCCAGATTCCCCTACCATGGCTCGGGAGCAATGACGCGCTCCCCCTCGCCACTCGCATGGAGACCCGACTTCCCTGGCGCCCCACGAGAGGCTCACTGACCTCGCCGTCGTACCTCGTGAGAAACGGCACACTGGGGCCGCCGCTCGAGAACAACCCCGAGATTCCCCCGTCATCGAGAGATGAGGGCCTTCGTCTCCTGCATGGCCTAGCGACCAATCTCGCGACCTCTCTCCAAACGCCTCAGGAGGCTTGACTCCCTTGAGTCCACCCAGTGAGCTCCAAGAGATACCCGTCGCGATTCGAGAGCAGAGCGGGGTTCTTTGCTTCCACTCGAGATGAATGCCTGTCTCCCCGGGTGCGTCTGGAATGCAACCCCGAGATCCCTGTCGCCCCTGGAGAGGAACATTGGCTTCTGGACACAAGCCTAGATGAGGTCTATTGGCCCTGCAGTCACTCGAGAGCAATCCCCAGCTTTCCTTCGCAACTCGAATGGAAGATTGGACTTGCCTGGGCCAACACAAGAGGCAGCCTGAATTCCCCGTCGTAACTCGAGAATCCCGCCGTAACTCGAGAAAAACCACGTGGCTCCCCCGTCATCGCAAGATGAAGCCCTTTCCCGCTACAGCGCCTCAGGAGAAGTCCCACGTTAGGAATTGGAGGTCGAAAGGGCACTTGGCACCCTTGATGCGACCCACAAAGTTCCCCGAAATCCCGGTCTCCCTCGAGAGGAACACTGAGGTTTTCCGGCACCCCCTCCTCTGAGCCCTTTCTCCCCTCCTGATCTGGACAGGAGGGTCGACTCCCCTGCTTTGTCTGGAAGGGGTTCCCGACCTTCCGGTCGCACCTCAGGATGAGGCCGGTCTCACGAAGACATTCCAGACGTGGCCTCGTGGGTGGTTCCACATTCCGTAGGACCCCGATTTCCCGGTCCCCTCTTGATAAGAACCCGATGCCCGGACACCTCTCCGAACTCCACCCTGTGAATGAAGTCAACACGAAGGGGCAGTTTTTCCGTGCATCGTTCGGAAAAACCCCAGGTTCCAAATACAGCTCGACAAGCGGCCTCTCTCCCCGGGGACATCTCGAGAGGCAAGCGGAGTTCCATGCCTCAACCCAAGACGAGGCCTGACTCTCCTGTCCCCAGTCTGCAGGGACCCTGCGATCGGAGTCTGAAATCAGAGGTACCCTGCGGTTCCTGCCTCAACTGGAGATGAGGCCCTCTTCCAATGCACCAAACCCAGTGGAGTCCCGAGAGGCCCCTCCCACCTCCAGTTTCCCTGGCTTCTCAGAGCCACCATGAGAAGCCCCCTGAGGTCACCTGCACAAGTCGAGGGAACCCAGGGTTTCCTGCCTCAACCCGGGAAAGACCTCGAGAGACCTTCTTCAACACGTCTCGAGGCCAGATTCCCCTACCATGGCTCGGGAGCAGTGACGCGCTCCCCTCGCCACTCGCATGGAGACCCGACTTCCCTGGCGCCCCACGAGAGGCTCACTGACCTCGCCGTCGTACCTCGTGAGAGACCGCACACTGGGGCCGCCGCTCGAGAACAACCCCGAGATTCCCCCGTCATCGAGAGATGAGGGCCTTCGTCTCCTGCATGGCCTAGCGACCAATCTCGCGACCTCTCTCCAAACGCCTCAGGAGGCTTGACTCCCTTGAGTCCACCCAGTGAGCTCCAAGAGATACCCGTCGCGATTCGAGAGCAGAGCGGGGTTCTTGGCTTCCACTCGAGATGAATGCCTGTCTCCCCGGGTGCGTCTGGAATGCAACCCCGAGATCCCTGTCGCCCCTGGAGAGGAACATTGGCTTCTGGACACAAGCCTAGATGAGGTCTATTGGCCCTGCAGTCACTCGAGAGCAATGCCCAGCTTTCCTTCGCAACTCGAATGGAAGATTGGACTTGCCTGGGCCAACACAAGAGGCAGCCTGAATTCCCCGTCGTAACTCGAGAATCCCGCCGTAACTCGAGAAAAACCACGTGGCTCCCCCGTCATCGCAAGATGAAGCCCTTTCCCGCTACAGCGCCTCAGGAGAAGTCCCACGTTAGGAATTGGAGGTCGAAAGGGCACTTGGCACCCTTGATGCGACCCACAAAGTTCCCCGAAATCCCGGTCTCCCTCGAGAGGAACACTGAGGTTTTCCGGCACCCCCTCCTCTGAGCCCTTTCTCCCCTCCTGATCTGGACAGGAGGGTCGACTCCCCTGCTTTGTCTGGAAGGGGTTCCCGACCTTCCGGTCGCACCTCAGGATGAGGCCGGTCTCACGAAGACATTCCAGACGTGGCCTCGTGGGTGGTTCCACATTCCGTAGGACCCCGATTTCCCGGTCCCCTCTTGATAAGAACCCGATGCCCGGACACCTCTCCGAACTCCACCCTGTGAATGAAGTCAACACGAAGGGGCAGTTTTTCCGTGCATCGTTCGGAAAAAACCCCAGGTTCCAAATACAGCTCGACAAGCGGCCTCTCTCCCCGGGGACATCTCGAGAGGCAAGCGGAGTTCCATGCCTCAACCCAAGACGAGGCCTGACTCTCCTGTCCCCAGTCTGCAGGGACCCTGCGATCGGAGTCTGAAATCAGAGGTACCCTGCGGTTCCTGCCTCAACTGGAGATGAGGCCCTCTTCCAATGCACCAAACCCAGTGGAGTCCCGAGAGGCCCCTCCCACCTCCAGTTTCCCTGGCTTCTCAGAGCCACCATGAGAAGCCCCCTGAGGTCACCTGCACAAGTCGAGGGAACCCAGGGTTTCCTGCCTCAACCCGGGAAAGACCTCGAGAGACCTTCTTCAACACGTCTCGAGGCCAGATTCCCCTACCATGGCTCGGGAGCAATGACGCGCTCCCCTCGCCACTCGCATGGAGACCCGACTTCCCTGGCGCCCCACGAGAGGCTCACTGACCTCGCCGTCGTACCTCGTGAGAAACCGCACACTGGGGCCGCCGCTCGAGAACAACCCCGAGATTCCCCCGTCATCGAGAGATGAGGGCCTTCGTCTCCTGCATGGCCTAGCGACCAATCTCGCGACCTCTCTCCAAACGCCTCAGGAGGCTTGACTCCCTTGAGTCCACCCAGTGAGCTCCAAGAGATACCCGTCGCGATTCGAGAGCAGAGCGGGGTTCTTTGCTTCCACTCGAGATGAATGCCTGTCTCCCCGGGTGCGTCTGGAATGCAACCCCGAGATCCCTGTCGCCCCTGGAGAGGAACATTGGCTTCTGGACACAAGCCTAGATGAGGTCTATTGGCCCTGCAGTCACTCGAGAGCAATCCCCAGCTTTCCTTCGCAACTCGAATGGAAGATTGGACTTGCCTGGGCCAACACAAGAGGCAGCCTGAATTCCCCGTCGTAACTCGAGAATCCCGCCGTAACTCGAGAAAAACCACGTGGCTCCCCCGTCATCGCAAGATGAAGCCCTTTCCCGCTACAGCGCCTCAGGAGAAGTCCCACGTTAGGAATTGGAGGTCGAAAGGGCACTTGGCACCCTTGATGCGACCCACAAAGTTCCCCGAAATCCCGGTCTCCCTCGAGAGGAACACTGAGGTTTTCCGGCACCCCTCCTCTGAGCCCTTTCTCCCCTCCTGATCTGGACAGGAGGGTCGACTCCCCTGCTTTGTCTGGAAGGGGTTCCCGACCTTCCGGTCGCACCTCAGGATGAGGCCGGTCTCACGAAGACATTCCAGACGTGGCCTCGTGGGTGGTTCCACATTCCGTAGGACCCCGATTTCCCGGTCCCCTCTTGATAAGAACCCGATGCCCGGACACCTCTCCGAACTCCACCCTGTGAATGAAGTCAACACGAAGGGGCAGTTTTCCCGTGCATCGTTCGGAAAAACCCCAGGTTCCAAATACAGCTCGACAAGCGGCCTCTCTCCCCGGGGACATCTCGAGAGGCAAGCGGAGTTCCATGCCTCAACCCAAGACGAGGCCTGACTCTCCTGTCCCCAGTCTGCAGGGACCCTGCGATCGGAGTCTGAAATCAGAGGTACCCTGCGGTTCCTGCCTCAACTGGAGATGAGGCCCTCTTCCAATGCACCAAACCCAGTGGAGTCCCGAGAGGCCCCTCCCACCTCCAGTTTCCCTGGCTTCTCAGAGCCACCATGAGAAGCCCCCTGAGGTCACCTGCACAAGTCGAGGGAACCCAGGGTTTCCTGCCTCAACCCGGGAAAGACCTCGAGAGACCTTCTTCAACACGTCTCGAGGCCAGATTCCCCTACCATGGCTCGGGAGCAATGACGCGCTCCCCTCGCCACTCGCATGGAGACCCGACTTCCCTGGCGCCCCACGAGAGGCTCACTGACCTCGCCGTCGTACCTCGTGAGAAACCGCACACTGGGGCCGCCGCTCGAGAACAACCCCGAGATTCCCCCGTCATCGAGAGATGAGGGCCTTCGTCTCCTGCATGGCCTAGCGACCAATCTCGCGACCTCTCTCCAAACGCCTCAGGAGGCTTGACTCCCTTGAGTCCACCCAGTGAGCTCCAAGAGATACCCGTCGCGATTCGAGAGCAGAGCGGGGTTCTTTGCTTCCACTCGAGATGAATGCCTGTCTCCCCGGGTGCGTCTGGAATGCAACCCCGAGATCCCTGTCGCCCCTGGAGAGGAACATTGGCTTCTGGACACAAGCCTAGATGAGGTCTATTGGCCCTGCAGTCACTCGAGAGCAATGCCCAGCTTTCCTTCGCAACTCGAATGGAAGATTGGACTTGCCTGGGCCAACACAAGAGGCAGCCTGAATTCCCCGTCGTAACTCGAGAATCCCGCCGTAACTCGAGAAAAACCACGTGGCTCCCCCGTCATCGCAAGATGAAGCCCTTTCCCGCTACAGCGTCTCAGGAGAAGTCCCACGTTAGGAATTGGAGGTCGAAAGGGCACTTGGCACCCTTGATGCGACCCACAAAGTTCCCCGAAATCCCGGTCTCCCTCGAGAGGAACACTGAGGTTTTCCGGCACCCCCTCCTCTGAGCCCTTTCTCCCCTCCTGATCTGGACAGGAGGGTCGACTCCCCTGCTTTGTCTGGAAGGGGTTCCCGACCTTCCGGTCGCACCTCAGGATGAGGCCGGTCTCACGAAGACATTCCAGACGTGGCCTCGTGGGTGGTTCCACATTCCGTAGGACCCCGATTTCCCGGTCCCCTCTTGATAAGAACCCGATGCCCGGACACCTCTCCGAACTCCACCCTGTGAATGAAGTCAACACGAAGGGGCAGTTTTTCCGTGCATCGTTCGGAAAAACCCCAGGTTCCAAATACAGCTCGACAAGCGGCCTCTCTCCCCGGGGACATCTCGAGAGGCAAGCGGAGTTCCATGCCTCAACCCAAGACGAGGCCTGACTCTCCTGTCCCCAGTCTGCAGGGACCCTGCGATCGGAGTCTGAAATCAGAGGTACCCTGCGGTTCCTGCCTCAACTGGAGATGAGGCCCTCTTCCAATGCACCAAACCCAGTGGAGTCCCGAGAGGCCCCTCCCACCTCCAGTTTCCCTGGCTTCTCAGAGCCACCATGAGAAGCCCCCTGAGGTCACCTGCACAAGTCGAGGGAACCCAGGGTTTCCTGCCTCAACCCGGGAAAGACCTCGAGAGACCTTCTTCAACACGTCTCGAGGCCAGATTCCCCTACCATGGCTCGGGAGCAATGACGCGCTCCCCTCGCCACTCGCATGGAGACCCGACTTCCCTGGCGCCCCACGAGAGGCTCACTGACCTCGCCGTCGTACCTCGTGAGAAACCGCACACTGGGGCCGCCGCTCGAGAACAACCCCGAGATTCCCCCGTCATCGAGAGATGAGGGCCTTCGTCTCCTGCATGGCCTAGAGACCAATCTCGCGACCTCTCTCCAAACGCCTCAGGAGGCTTGACTCCCTTGAGTCCACCCAGTGAGCTCCAAGAGATACCCGTCGCGATTCGAGAGCAGAGCGGGGTTCTTTGCTTCCACTCGAGATGAATGCCTGTCTCCCCGGGTGCGTCTGGAATGCAACCCCGAGATCCCTGTCGCCCCTGGAGAGGAACATTGGCTTCTGGACACAAGCCTAGATGAGGTCTATTGGCCCTGCAGTCACTCGAGAGCAATCCCCAGCTTTCCTTCGCAACTCGAATGGAAGATTGGACTTGCCTGGGCCAACACAAGAGGCAGCCTGAATTCCCCGTCGTAACTCGAGAATCCCGCCGTAACTCGAGAAAAACCACGTGGCTCCCCCGTCATCGCAAGATGAAGCCCTTTCCCGCTACAGCGCCTCAGGAGAAGTCCCACGTTAGGAATTGGAGGTCGAAAGGGCACTTGGCACCCTTGATGCGACCCACAAAGTTCCCCGAAATCCCGGTCTCCCTCGAGAGGAACACTGAGGTTTTCCGGCACCCCCTCCTCTGAGCCCTTTCTCCCCTCCTGATCTGGACAGGAGGGTCGACTCCCCTGCTTTGTCTGGAAGGGGTTCCCGACCTTCCGGTCGCACCTCAGGATGAGGCCGGTCTCACGAAGACATTCCAGACGTGGCCTCGTGGGTGGTTCCACATTCCGTAGGACCCCGATTTCCCGGTCCCCTCTTGATAAGAACCCGATGCCCGGACACCTCTCCGAACTCCACCCTGTGAATGAAGTCAACACGAAGGGGCAGTTTTCCCGTGCATCGTTCGGAAAAACCCCAGGTTCCAAATACAGCTCGACAAGCGGCCTCTCTCCCCGGGGACATCTCGAGAGGCAAGCGGAGTTCCATGCCTCAACCCAAGACGAGGCCTGACTCTCCTGTCCCCAGTCTGCAGGGACCCTGCGATCGGAGTCTGAAATCAGAGGTACCCTGCGGTTCCTGCCTCAACTGGAGATGAGGCCCTCTTCCAATGCACCAAGCCCAGTGGAGTCCCGAGAGGCCCCTCCCACCTCCAGTTTCCCTGGCTTCTCAGAGCCACCATGAGAAGCCCCCTGAGGTCACCTGCACAAGTCGAGGGAACCCAGGGTTTCCTGCCTCAACCCGGGAAAGACCTCGAGAGACCTTCTTCAACACGTCTCGAGGCCAGAGTCCCCTACCATGGCTCGGGAGCAATGACGCGCTCCCCTCGCCACTCGCATGGAGACCCGACTTCCCTGGCGCCCCACGAGAGGCTCACTGACCTCGCCGTCGTACCTCGTGGGAAACCGCACACTGGGGCCGCCGCTCGAGAACAACCCCGAGATTCCCCCGTCATCGAGAGATGAGGGCCTTCGTCTCCTGCATGGCCTAGCGACCAATCTCGCGACCTCTCTCCAAACGCCTCAGGAGGCTTGACTCCCTTGAGTCCACCCAGTGAGCTCCAAGAGATACCCGTCGCGATTCGAGAGCAGAGCGGGGTTCTTTGCTTCCACTCGAGATGAATGCCTGTCTCCCCGGGTGCGTCTGGAATGCAACCCCGAGATCCCTGTCGCCCCTGGAGAGGAACATTGGCTTCTGGACACAAGCCTAGATGAGGTCTATTGGCCCGGCAGTCACTCGAGAGCAATGCCCAGCTTTCCTTCGCAACTCGAATGGAAGATTGGACTTGCCTGGGCCAACACAAGAGGCAGCCTGAATTCCCCGTCGTAACTCGAGAATCCCGCCGTAACTCGAGAAAAACCACGTGGCTCCCCCGTCATCGCAAGATGAAGCCCTTTCCCGCTACAGCGCCTCAGGAGAAGTCCCACGTTAGGAATTGGAGGTCGAAAGGGCACTTGGCACCCTTGATGCGACCCACAAAGTTCCCCGAAATCCCGGTCTCCCTCGAGAGGAACACTGAGGTTTTCCGGCACCCCCTCCTCTGAGCCCTTTCTCCCCTCCTGATCTGGACAGGAGGGTCGACTCCCCTGCTTTGTCTGGAAGGGGTTCCCGACCTTCCGGTCGCACCTCAGGATGAGGCCGGTCTCACGAAGACATTCCAGACGTGGCCTCGTGGGTGGTTCCACATTCCGTAGGACCCCGATTTCCCGGTCCCCTCTTGATAAGAACCCGATGCCCGGACACCTCTCCGAACTCCACCCTGTGAATGAAGTCAACACGAAGGGGCAGTTTTTCCGTGCATCGTTCGGAAAAAACCCCAGGTTCCAAATACAGCTCGACAAGCGGCCTCTCTCCCCGGGGACATCTCGAGAGGCAAGCGGAGTTCCATGCCTCAACCCAAGACGAGGCCTGACTCTCCTGTCCCCAGTCTGCAGGGACCCTGCGATCGGAGTCTGAAATCAGAGGTACCCTGCGGTTCCTGCCTCAACTGGAGAGGAGGCCCTCTTCCAATGCACCAAACCCAGTGGAGTCCCGAGAGGCCCCTCCCACCTCCAGTTTCCCTGGCTTCTCAGAGCCACCGTGAGAAGCCCCCTGAGGTCACCTGCACAAGTCGAGGGAACCCAGGGTTTCCTGCCTCAACCCGGGAAAGACCTCGAGAGACCTTCTTCAACACGTCTCGAGGCCAGATTCCCCTACCATGGCTCGGGAGCAATGACGCGCTCCCCTCGCCACTCGCATGGAGACCCGACTTCCCTGGCGCCCCACGAGAGGCTCACTGACCTCGCCGTCGTACCTCGTGAGAAACCGCACACTGGGGCCGCCGCTCGAGAACAACCCCGAGATTCCCCCGTCATCGAGAGATGAGGGCCTTCGTCTCCTGCATGGCCTAGCGACCAGTCTCGCGACCTCTCTCCAAACGCCTCAGGAGGCTTGACTCCCTTGAGTCCACCCAGTGAGCTCCAAGAGATACCCGTCGCGATTCGAGAGCAGAGCGGGGTTCTTTGCTTCCACTCGAGATGAATGCCTGTCTCCCCGGGTGCGTCTGGAATGCAACCCCGAGATCCCTGTCGCCCCTGGAGAGGAACATTGGCTTCTGGACACAAGCCTAGATGAGGTCTATTGGCCCTGCAGTCACTCGAGAGCAATCCCCAGCTTTCCTTCGCAACTCGAATGGAAGATTGGACTTGCCTGGGCCAACACAAGAGGCAGCCTGAATTCCCCGTCGTAACTCGAGAATCCCGCCGTAACTCGAGAAAAACCACGTGGCTCCCCCGTCATCGCGAGATGAAGCCCTTTCCCGCTACAGCGCCTCAGGAGAAGTCCCACGTTAGGAATTGGAGGTCGAAAGGGCACTTGGCACCCTTGATGCGACCCACAAAGTTCCCCGAAATCCCGGTCTCCCTCGAGAGGAACACTGAGGTTTTCCGGCACCCCCTCCTCTGAGCCCTTTCTCCCCTCCTGATCTGGACAGGAGGGTCGACTCCCCTGCTTCGTCTGGAAGGGGTTCCCGACCTTCCGGTCGCACCTCAGGATGAGGCCGGTCTCACGAAGACATTCCAGACGTGGCCTCGTGGGTGGTTCCACATTCCGTAGGACCCCGATTTCCCGGTCCCCTCTTGATAAGAACCCGATGCCCGGACACCTCTCCGAACTCCACCCTGTGAATGAAGTCAACACGAAGGGGCAGTTTTTCCGTGCATCGTTCGGAAAAACCCCAGGTTCCAAATACAGCTCGACAAGCGGCCTCTCTCCCCGGGGACATCTCGAGAGGCAAGCGGAGTTCCATGCCTCAACCCAAGACGAGGCCTGACTCTCCTGTCCCCAGTCTGCAGGGACCCTGCGATCGGAGTCTGAAATCACAGGTACCCTGCGGTTCCTGCCTCAACTGGAGATGAGGCCCTCTTCCAATGCACCAAACCCAGTGGGGTCCCGAGAGGCCCCTCCCACCTCCAGTTTCCCTGGCTTCTCAGAGCCACCATGAGAAGCCCCCTGAGGTCACCTGCACAAGTCGAGGGAAGCCAGGGTTTCCTGCCTCAACCTGGGAAAGACCTCGAGAGACCTTCTTCAACACGTCTCGAGGCCAGATTCCCCTACCATGGCTCGGGAGCAATGACGCGCTCCCCTCGCCACTCGCATGGAGACCCGACTTCCCTGGCGCCCCACGAGAGGCTCACTGACCTCGCCGTCGTACCTCGTGAGAAACCGCACACTGGGGCCGCCGCTCGAGAACAACCCCGAGATTCCCCCGTCATCGAGAGATGAGGGCCTTCGTCTCCTGCATGGCCTAGAGCCCAGTCTCGCGACCTCTCTCCAAACGCCTCAGGAGGCTTGACTCCCTTGAGTCTACCCAGTGAGCTCCAAGAGATACCCGTCGCGATTCGAGAGCAGAGCGGGGTTCTTGGCTTCCACTCGAGATGAATGACTGTCCCCCCGGGTGCGTCTGGAATGCAACCCCGAGATCCCTGTCGCCCCTGGAGAGGAACATTGGCTTCTGGACACAAGCCTAGATGAGGTCTATTGGCCCTGCAGTCACTCGAGAGCAATGCCCAGCTTTCCTTCGCAACTCGAATGGAAGATTGGACTTGCCTGGGCCAACACAAGAGGCAGCCTGAATTCCCCGTCGTAACTCGAGAATCCCGCCGTAACTCGAGAAAAACCACGTGGCTCCCCCGTCATCGCAAGATGAAACCCTTTCCCGCTACAGCGCCTCAGGAGAAGTCCCACGTTAGGAATTGGAGGTCGAAAGGGCACTTGGCACCCTTGATGCGACCCACAAAGTTCCCCGAAATCCCGGTCTCCCTCGAGAGGAACACTGAGGTTTTCCGGCACCCCCTCCTCTGAGCCCTTTCTCCCCTCCTGATCTGGACAGGAGGGTCGACTCCCCTGCTTTGTCTGGAAGGGGTTCCCGACCTTCCGGTCGCACCTCAGGGTGAGGCCGGTCTCACGAAGACATTCCAGACGTGGCCTCGTGGGTGGTTCCACTTTCCGTAGGACCCCGATTTCGCGGTCCCCTCTTGATAAGAACCCGATGCCCGGACAGCTCTCCGAACTCCACCCTGTGAATGAAGTCAACACGAAGGGGCAGTTTTTCCGTGCATCGTTCAGAAAAACCCCAGGTTCCAAATACACCTCGACAAGCGGTCTCTCTCCCCGGGGACATCTCGAGAGGCAAGCGGAGTTCCATGCCTCAACCCAAGACGAGGCCTGACTCTCCTGTCCCCAGTCTGCAGGGACCCTGCGATCGGAGTCTGAAATCAGAGGTACCCTGCGGTTCCTGCCTCAACTGGAGATGAGGCCCTCTTCCAATGCACCAAACCCAGTGGGGTCCCGAGAGGCCCCTCCCACCTCCAGTTTCCCTGGCTTCTCAGAGCCACCGTGAGAAGCCCCCTGAGGTCACCTGCACAAGTCGAGGGAACCCAGGCTTTCCTGCCTCAACCCGGGAAAGACCTCGAGAGACCTTCTTCAACACGTCTCGAGGCCAGATTCCCCTACCATGGCTCGGGAGCAATGACGCGCTCCCCCTCGCCACTCGCATGGAGACCCGACTTCCCTGGCGCCCCACGAGAGGCTCACAGACCTCGCCGTCGTACCTCGTGAGAAACCGCACACTGGGGCCGCCGCTCGAGAACAACCCCGAGATTCCCCCGTCATCGAGAGATGAGGGCCTTCGTCTCCTGCATGGCCTAGAGACCAGTCTCGCGACCTCTCTCCAAACGCCTCAGGAGGCTTGACTCCCTTGAGTCCACCCAGTGAGCTCCAAGAGATACCCGTCGCGATTCGAGAGCAGAGCGGGGTTCTTTGCTTCCACTCGAGATGAATGCCTGTCTCCCCGGGTGCGTCTGGAATGCAACCCCGAGATCCCTGTCGCCCCTGGAGAGGAACATTGGCTTCTGGACACAAGCCTAGATGAGGTCTATTGGCCCTGCAGTCACTCGAGAGCAATGCCCAGCTTTCCTTCGCAACTCGAATGGAAGATTGGACTTGCCTGGGCCAACACAAGAGGCAGCCTGAATTCCCCGTCGTAACTCGAGAATCCCGCCGTAACTCGAGAAAAACCACGTGGCTCCCCCGTCATCGCAAGATGAAGCCCTTTCCCGCTACAGCGCCTCAGGAGAAGTCCCACGTTAGGAATTGGAGGTCGAAAGGGCACTTGGCACCCTTGATGCGACCCACAAAGTTCCCCGAAATCCCGGTCTCCCTCGAGAGGAACACTGAGGTTTTCCGGCACCCCCTCCTCTGAGCCCTTTCTCCCCTCCTGATCTGGACAGGAGGGTCGACTCCCCTGCTTTGTCTGGAAGGGGTTCCCGACCTTCCGGTCGCACCTCAGGATGAGGCCGGTCTCACGAAGACATTCCAGACGTGGCCTCGTGGGTGGTTCCACATTCCGTAGGACCCCGATTTCCCGGTCCCCTCTTGATAAGAACCCGATGCCCGGACACCTCTCCGAACTCCACCCTGTGAATGAAGTCAACACGAAGGGGCAGTTTTTCCGTGCATCGTTCGGAAAAACCCCAGGTTCCAAATACAGCTCGACAAGCGGCCTCTCTCCCCGGGGACATCTCGAGAGGCAAGCGGAGTTCCATGCCTCAACCCAAGACGAGGCCTGACTCTCCTGTCCCCAGTCTGCAGGGACCCTGCGATCGGAGTCTGAAATCAGAGGTACCCTGCGGTTCCTGCCTCAACTGGAGATGAGGCCCTCTTCCAATGCACCAAACCCAGTGGGGTCCCGAGAGGCCCCTCCCACCTCCAGGTTCCCTGGCTTCTCAGAGCCACCATGAGAAGCCCCCTGAGGTCACCTGCACAAGTCGAGGGAACCCAGGGTTTCCTGCCTCAACCCGGGAAAGACCTCGAGAGACCTTCTTCAACACGTCTCGAGGCCAGATTCCCCTACCATGGCTCGGGAGCAATGACGCGCTCCCCTCGCCACTCGCATGGAGACCCGACTTCCCTGGCGCCCCACGAGAGGCTCACTGACCTCGCCGTCGTACCTCGTGAGAAACCGCACACTGGGGCCGCCACTCGAGAACAACCCCGAGATTCCCCCGTCATCGAGAGATGAGGGCCTTCGTCTCCTGCATGGCCTAGAGACCAATCTCGCGACCTCTCTCCAAACGCCTCAGGAGGCTTGACTCCCTTGAGTCCACCCAGTGAGCTCCAAGAGATACCCGTCGCGATTCGAGAGCAGAGCGGGGTTCTTGGCTTCCACTCGAGATGAATGCCTGTCTCCCCGGGTGCGTCTGGAATGCAACCCCGAGATCCCTGTCGCCCCTGGAGAGGAACATTGGCTTCTGGACACAAGCCTAGATGAGGTCTATTGGCCCTGCAGTCACTCGAGAGCAATGCCCAGCTTTCCTTCGCAACTCGAATGGAAGATTGGACTTGCCTGGGCCAACACAAGAGGCAGCCTGAATTCCCCGTCGTAACTCGAGAATCCCGCCGTAACTCGAGAAAAACCACGTGGCTCCCCCGTCATCGCAAGATGAAGCCCTTTCCCGCTACAGCGCCTCAGGAGAAGTCCCACGTTAGGAATTGGAGGTCGAAAGGGCACTTGGCACCCTTGATGCGACCCACAAAGTTCCCCGAAATCCCGGTCTCCCTCGAGAGGAACACTGAGGTTTTCCGGCACCCCCTCCTCTGAGCCCTTTCTCCCCTCCTGATCTGGACAGGAGGGTCGACTCCCCTGCTTTGTCTGGAAGGGGTTCCCGACCTTCCGGTCGCACCTCAGGATGAGGCCGGTCTCACGAAGACATTCCAGACGTGGCCTCGTGGGTGGTTCCACATTCCGTAGGACCCCGATTTCCCGGTCCCCTCTTGATAAGAACCCGATGCCCGGACACCTCTCCGAACTCCACCCTGTGAATGAAGTCAACACGAAGGGGCAGTTTTTCCGTGCATCGTTCGGAAAAACCCCAGGTTCCAAATACAGCTCGACAAGCGGCCTCTCTCCCCGGGGACATCTCGAGAGGCAAGCGGAGTTCCATGCCTCAACCCAAGACGAGGCCTGACTCTCCTGTCCCCAGTCTGCAGGGACCCTGCGATCGGAGTCTGAAATCAGAGGTACCCTGCGGTTCCTGCCTCAACTGGAGATGAGGCCCTCTTCCAATGCACCAAACCCAGTGGGGTCCCGAGAGGCCCCTCCCACCTCCAGTTTCCCTGGCTTCTCAGAGCCACCATGAGAAGCCCCCTGAGGTCAACTGCACAAGTCGAGGGAACCCAGGGTTTCCTGCCTCAACCCGGGAAAGACCTCGAGAGACCTTCTTCAACACGTCTCGAGGCCAGATTCCCCTACCATGGCTCGGGAGCAATGACGCGCTCCCCTCGCCACTCGCATGGAGACCCGACTTCCCTGGCGCCCCACGAGAGGCTCACTGACCTCGCCGTCGTACCTCGTGAGAAACCGCACACTGGGGCCGCCGCTCGAGAACAACCCCGAGATTCCCCCGTCATCGAGAGATGAGGGCCTTCGTCTCCTGCATGGCCTAGAGACCAGTCTCGCGACCTCTCTCCAAACGCCTCAGGAGGCTTGACTCCCTTGAGTCCACCCAGTGAGCTCCAAGAGATACCCGTCGCGATTCGAGAGCAGAGCGGGGTTCTTTGCTTCCACTCGAGATGAATGCCTGTCTCCCCGGGTGCGTCTGGAATGCAACCCCGAGATCCCTGTCGCCCCTGGAGAGGAACATTGGCTTCTGGACACAAGCCTAGATGAGGTCTATTGGCCCTGCAGTCACTCGAGAGCAATGCCCAGCTTTCCTTCGCAACTCGAATGGAAGATTGGACTTGCCTGGGCCAACACAGGAGGCAGCCTGAATTCCCCGTCGTAACTCGAGAATCCCGCCATAACTCGAGAAAAACCACGTGGCTCCCCCGTCATCGCAAGATGAAGCCCTTTCCCGCTACAGCGCCTCAGGAGAAGTCCCACGTTAGGAATTGGAGGTCGAAAGGGCACTTGGCACCCTTGATGCGACCCACAAAGTTCCCCGAAATCCCGGTCTCCCTCGAGAGGAAAACCGAGGTTTTCCGGCACCCCCTCCTCTGAGCCCTTTCTCCCCTCCTGATCTGGACAGGAGGGTCGACTCCCGTGCTTTGTCTGGAAGGGGTTCCCGACCTTCCGGTCGCACCTCAGGATGAGGCCGGTCTCACGAAGACATTCCAGACGTGGCCTCGTGGGTGGTTCCACATTCCATAGGACCCCGATTTCCCGGTCCCCTCTTGATAAGAACCCGATGCCCGGACACCTCTCCGAACTCCACCCTGTGAATGAAGTCAACACGAAGGGGCAGTTTTTCCGTGCATCGGTCGGAAAATCCCCAGGTTCCAAATACAGCTCGACAAGCGGCCTCTCTCCCCGGGGACATCTCGAGAGGCAAGCGGAGTTCCATGCCTCAACCCAAGACGAGGCCTGACTCTCCTGTCCCCAGTCTGCAGGGACCCTGCGATCGGAGTCTGAAATCAGAGGTACCCTGCGGTTCCTGCCTCAACTGGAGATGAGGCCCTCTTCCAATGCACCAAACCCAGTGGGGTCCCGAGAGGCCCCTCCCACCTCCAGTTTCCCTGGCTTCTCAGAGCCACCGTGAAAAGCCCCCTGAGGTCACCTGCACAAGTCGAGGGAACCCAGGGTTTCCTGCCTCAACCCGGGAAAGACCTCGAGAGACCTTCTTCAACACGTCTCGAGGCCAGATTCCCCTACCATGGCTCGGGAGCAATGACGCGCTCCCCTCGCCACTCGCATGGAGACCCGACTTCCCTGGCGCCCCACGAGAGGCTCACTGACCTCGCCGTCGTACCTCGTGAGAAACCGCACACTGGGGCCGCCGCTCGAGAACAACCCCGAGATTCCCCCGTCATCGAGAGATGAGGGCCTTCGTCTCCTGCATGGCCTAGCGACCAGTCTCGCGACCTCTCTCCAAACGCCTCAGGAGGCTTGACTCCCTTGAGTCCACCCAGTGAGCTCCAAGAGATACCCGTCGCGATTCGAGAGCAGAGCGGGGTTCTTTGCTTCCACTCGAGATGAATGCCTGTCTCCCCGGGTGCGTCTGGAATGCAACCCCGAGATCCCTGTCGCCCCTGGAGAGGAACATTGGCTTCTGGACACAAGCCTAGATGAGGTCTATTGGCCCTGCAGTCACTCGAGAGCAATGCCCAGCTTTCCTTCGCAACTCGAATGGAAGATTGGACTTGCCTGGGCCAACACAAGAGGCAGCCTGAATTCCCCGTCGTAACTCGAGAATCCCGCCGTAACTCGAGAAAAACCACGTGGCTCCCCCGTCATCGCAAGATGAAGCCCTTTCCCGCTACAGCGCCTCAGGAGAAGTCCCACGTTAGGAATTGGAGGTCGAAAGGGCACTTGGCACCCTTGATGCGACCCACAAAGTTCCCCGAAATCCCGGTCTCCCTCGAGAGGAACACTGAGGTTTTCCGGCACCCCCTCCTCTGAGCCCTTTCTCCCCTCCTGATCTGGACAGGAGGGTCGACTCCCCTGCTTTGTCTGGAAGGGGTTCCCGACCTTCCGGTCGCACCTCAGGATGAGGCCGGTCTCACGAAGACATTCCAGACGTGGCCTCGTGGGTGGTTCCACATTCCGTAGGACCCCGATTTCCCGGTCCCCTCTTGATAAGAACCCGATGCCCGGACACCTCTCCGAACTCCACCCTGTGAATGAAGTCAACACGAAGGGGCAGTTTTTCCGTGCATCGTTCGGAAAAAACCCCAGGTTCCAAATACAGCTCGACAAGCGGCCTCTCTCCCCGGGGACATCTCGAGAGGCAAGCGGAGTTCCATGCCTCAACCCAAGACGAGGCCTGACTCTCCTGTCCCCAGTCTGCAGGGACCCTGCGATCGGAGTCTGAAATCAGAGGTACCCTGCGGTTCCTGCCTCAACTGGAGATGAGGCCCTCTTCCAATGCACCAAACCCAGTGGGGTCCCGAGAGGCCCCTCCCACCTCCAGTTTCCCTGGCTTCTCAGAGCCACCATGAGAAGCCCCCTGAGGTCACCTGCACAAGTCGAGGGAACCCAGGGTTTCCTGCCTCAAGCCGAGAAAGACCTCGAGAGACCTTCTTCAACACGTCTCGAGGCCAGATTCCCCTACCATGGCTCGGGAGCAATGACGCGCTCCCCTCGCCACTCGCATGGAGACCCGACTTCCCTGGCGACCCACGAGAGGCTCACTGACCTCGCCGTCGTACCTCGTGAGAAACCGCACACTGGGGCCGCCGCTCGAGAACAACCCCGAGATTCCCCCGTCATCGAGAGATGAGGGCCTTCGTCTCCTGCATGGCCTAGAGACCAGTCTCGCGACCTCTCTCCAAACGCCTCAGGAGGCTTGACTCCCTTGAGTCCACCCAGTGAGCTCCAAGAGAAACCCGTCGCGATTCGAGAGCAGAGCGGGGTTCTTTGCTTCCACTCGAGATGAATGCCTGTCTCCCCGGGTGCGTCTGGAATGCAACCCCGAGATCCCTGTCGCCCCTGGAGAGGAACATTGGCTTCTGGACACAAGCCTAGATGAGGTCTATTGGCCCTGCAGTCACTCGAGAGCAATGCCCAGCTTTCCTTCGCAACTCGAATGGAAGATTGGACTTGCCTGGGCCAACACAAGAGGCAGCCTGAATTCCCCGTCGTAACTCGAGAATCCCGCCGTAACTCGAGAAAAACCACGTGGCTCCCCCGTCATCGCAAGATGAAGCCCTTTCCCGCTACAGCGCCTCAGGAGAAGTCCCACGTTAGGAATTGGAGGTCGAAAGGGCACTTGGCACCCTTGATGCGACCCACAAAGTTCCCCGAAATCCCGGTCTCCCTCGAGAGGAACACTGAGGTTTTCCGGCACCCCCTCCTCTGAGCCCTTTCTCCCCTCCTGATCTGGACAGGAGGGTCGACTCCCCTGCTTTGTCTGGAAGGGGTTCCCGACCTTCCGGTCGCACCTCAGGGTGAGGCCGGTCTCACGAAGACATTCCAGACGTGGCCTCGTGGGTGGTTCCACATTCCGTAGGACCCCGATTTCCCGGTCCCCTCTTGATAAGAACCCGATGCCCGGACACCTCTCCGAACTCCACCCTGTGAATGAAGTCAACACGAAGGGGCAGTTTTTCCGTGCATCGTTCGGAAAAAACCCCAGGTTCCAAATACAGCTCGACAAGCAGCCTCTCTCCCCGGGGACATCTCGAGAGGCAAGCGGAGTTCCATGCCTCAACCCAAGACGAGGCCTGACTCTCCTGTCCCCAGTCTGCAGGGACCCTGCGATCGGAGTCTGAAATCAGAGGTACCCTGCGGTTCCTGCCTCAACTGGAGATGAGGCCCTCTTCCAATGCACCAAACCCAGTGGGGTCCCGAGAGGCCCCTCCCACCTCCAGGTTCCCTGGCTTCTCAGAGCCACCGTGAGAAGCCCCCTGAGGTCACCTGCACAAGTCGAGGGAACCCAGGGTTTCCTGCCTCAACCCGGGAAAGACCTCGAGAGACCTTCTTCAACACGTCTCGAGGCCAGATTCCCCTACCATGGCTCGGGAGCAATGACGCGCTCCCCTCGCCACTCGCATGGAGACCCGACTTCCCTGGCGCCCCACGAGAGGCTCACTGACCTCGCCGTCGTACCTCGTGAGAAACCGCACACTGGGGCCGCCGCTCGAGAACAACCCCGAGATTCCCCCGTCATCGAGAGATGAGGGCCTTCGTCTCCTGCATGGCCTAGAGACCAGTCTCGCGACCTCTCTCCAAACGCCTCAGGAGGCTTGACTCCCTTGAGTCCACCCAGTGAGCTCCAAGAGATACCCGTCGCGATTCGAGAGCAGAGCGGGGTTCTTTGCTTCCACTCGAGATGAATGCCTGTCTCCCCGGGTGCGTCTGGAATGCAACCCCGAGATCCCTGTCGCCCCTGGAGAGGAACATTGGCTTCTGCACACAAGCCTAGATGAGGTCTATTGGCCCTGCAGTCACTCGAGAGCAATGCCCAGCTTTCCTTCGCAACTCGAATGGAAGATTGGACTTGCCTGGGCCAACACAAGAGGCAGCCTGAATTCCCCGTCGTAACTCGAGAATCCCGCCGTAACTCGAGAAAAACCACGTGGCTCCCCCGTCATCGCAAGATGAAGCCCTTTCCCGCTACAGCGCCTCAGGAGAAGTCCCACGTTAGGAATTGGAGGTCGAAAGGGCACTTGGCACCCTTGATGCGACCCACAAAGTTCCCCGAAATCTCGGTCTCCCTCGAGAGGAACACTGAGGTTTTCCGGCACCCCCTCCTCTGAGCCCTTTCTCCCCTCCTGATCTGGACAGGAGGGTCGACTCCCCTGCTTTGTCTGGAAGGGGTTCCCGACCTTCCGGTCGCACCTCAGGGTGAGGCCGGTCTCACGAAGACATTCCAGACGTGGCCTCGTGGGTGGTTCCACATTCCGTAGGACCCCGATTTCCCGGTCCCCTCTTGATAAGAACCCGATGCCCGGACACCTCTCCGAACTCCACCCTGTGAATGAAGTCAACACGAAGGGGCAGTTTTCCGTGCATCGTTCGGAAAAACCCCAGGTTCCAAATACAGCTCGACAAGCGGCCTCTCTCCCCGGGGACATCTCGAGAGGCAAGCGGAGTTCCATGCCTCAACCCAAGACGAGGCCTGACTCTCCTGTCCCCAGTCTGCAGGGACCCTGCGATCGGAGTCTGAAATCAGAGGTACCCTGCGGTTCCTGCCTCAACTGGAGATGAGGCCCTCTTCCAATGCACCAAACCCAGTGGGGTCCCGAGAGGCCCCTCCCACCTCCAGTTTCCCTGGCTTCTCAGAGCCACCGTGAGAAGCCCCCTGAGGTCACCTGCACAAGTCGAGGGAACCCAGGGTTTCCTGCCTCAACCCGGGAAAGACCTCGAGAGACCTTCTTCAACACGTCTCGAGGCCAGATTCCCCTACCATGGCTCGGGAGCAATGACGCGCTCCCCTCGCCACTCGCATGGAGACCCGACTTCCCTGGCGCCCCACGAGAGGCTCACTGACCTCGCCGTCGTACCTCGTGAGAAACCGCACACTGGGGCCGCCGCTCGAGAACAACCCCGAGATTCCCCCGTCATCGAGAGATGAGGGCCTTCGTCTCCTGCATGGCCTAGAGACCAATCTTGCGACCTCTCTCCAAACGCCTCAGGAGGCTTGACTCCCTTGAGTCCACCCAGTGAGCTCCAAGAGAAACCCGTCGCGATTCGAGAGCAGAGCGGGGTTCTTGGCTTCCACTCGAGATGAATGCCTGTCTCCCCGGGTGCGTCTGGAATGCAACCCCGAGATCCCTGTCGCCCCTGGAGAGGAACATTGGCTTCTGGACACAAGCCTAGATGAGGTCTATTGGCCCTGCAGTCACTCGAGAGCAATGCCCAGCTTTCCTTCGCAACTCGAATGGAAGATTGGACTTGCCTGGGCCAACACAAGAGGCAGCCTGAATTCCCCGTCGTAACTCGAGAATCCCGCCGTAACTCGAGAAAAACCACGTGGCTCCCCCGTCATCGCAAGATGAAGCCCTTTCCCGCTACAGCGCCTCAGGAGAAGTCCCACGTTAGGAATTGGAGGTCGAAAGGGCACTTGGCACCCTTGATGCGACCCACAAAGTTCCCCGAAATCCCGGTCTCCCTCGAGAGGAACACTGAGGTTTTCCGGCACCCCCTCCTCTGAGCCCTTTCTCCCTCCTGATCTGGACAGGAGGGTCGACTCCCCTGCTTTGTCTGGAAGGGGTTCCCGACCTTCCGGTCGCACCTCAGGGTGAGGCCGGTCTCACGAAGACATTCCAGACGTGGCCTCGTGGGTGGTTCCACATTCCGTAGGACCCCGATTTCCCGGTCCCCTCTTGATAAGAACCCGATGCCCGGACACCTCTCCGAACTCCACCCTGTGAATGAAGTCAACACGAAGGGGCAGTCTTTCCGTGCATCGTTCGGAAAAACCCCAGGTTCCAAATACAGCTCGACAAGCGGCCTCTCTCCCCGGGGACATCTCGAGAGGCAAGCGGAGTTCCATGCCTCCACCCAAGACGAGGCCTGACTCTCCTGTCCCCAGTCTGCAGGGACCCTGCGATCGGAGTCTGAAATCAGAGGTACCCTGCGGTTCCTGCCTCAACTGGAGATGAGGCCCTCTTCCAATGCACCAAACCCAGTGGGGTCCCGAGAGGCCCCTCCCACCTCCAGGTTCCCTGGCTTCTCAGAGCCACCATGAGAAGCCCCCTGAGGTCACCTGCACAAGTCGAGGGAACCCAGGCTTTCCTGCCTCAACCCGGGAAAGACCTCGAGAGACCTTCTTCAACACGTCTCGAGGCCAGATTCCCCTACCATGGCTCGGGAGCAATGACGCGCTCCCCTCGCCACTCGCATGGAGACCCGACTTCCCTGGCGCCCCACGAGAGGCTCACTGACCTCGCCGTCGTACCTCGTGAGAAACCGCACACTGGGGCCGCCGCTCGAGAACAACCCCGAGATTCCCCCGTCATCGAGAGATGAGGGCCTTCGTCTCCTGCATGGCCTAGAGACCAGTCTCGCGACCTCTCTCCAAACGCCTCAGGAGGCTTGACTCCCTTGAGTCCACCCAGTGAGCTCCAAGAGATACCCGTCGCGATTCGAGAGCAGAGCGGGGTTCTTGGCTTCCACTCGAGATGAATGCCTGTCTCCCCGGGTGCGTCTGGAATGCAACCCCGAGATCCCTGTCGCCCCTGGAGAGGAACATTGGCTTCTGGACACAAGCCTAGATGAGGTCTATTGGCCCTGCAGTCACTCGAGAGCAATGCCCAGCTTTCCTTCGCAACTCGAATGGAAGATTGGACTTGCCTGGGCCAACACAAGAGGCAGCCTGAATTCCCCGTCGTAACTCGAGAATCCCGCCGTAACTCGAGAAAAACCACGTGGCTCCCCCGTCATCGCAAGATGAAGCCCTTTCCCGCTACAGCGCCTCAGGAGAAGTCCCACGTTAGGAATTGGAGGTCGAAAGGGCACTTGGCACCCTTGATGCGACCCACAAAGTTCCCCGAAATCCTGGTCTCCCTCGAGAGGAACACTGAGGTTTTCCGGCACCCCTCCTCTGAGCCCTTTCTCCCCTCCTGATCTGGACAGGAGGGTCGACTCCCCTGCTTTGTCTGGAAGGGGTTCCCGACCTTCCGGTCGCACCTCAGGGTGAGGCCGGTCTCACGAAGACATTCCAGACGTGGCCTCGTGGGTGGTTCCACATTCCGTAGGACCCCGATTTCCCGGTCCCCTCTTGATAAGAACCCGATGCCCGGACACCTCTCCGAACTCCACCCTGTGAATGAAGTCAACACGAAGGGGCAGTCTTTCCGTGCATCGTTCGGAAAAACCCCAGGTTCCAAATACAGCTCGACAAGCGGCCTCTCTCCCCGGGGACATCTCGAGAGGCAAGCGGAGTTCCATGCCTCAACCCAAGACGAGGCCTGACTCTCCTGTCCCCAGTCTGCAGGGACCCTGCGATCGGAGTCTGAAATCAGAGGTACCCTGCGGTTCCTGCCTCAACTGGAGATGAGGCCCTCTTCCAATGCACCAAACCCAGTGGAGTCCCGAGAGGCCCCTCCCACCTCCAGGTTCCCTGGCTTCTCAGAGCCACCATGAGAAGCCCCCTGAGGTCACCTGCACAAGTCGAGGGAACCCAGGCTTTCCTGCCTCAACCCGGGAAAGACCTCGAGAGACCTTCTTCAACACGTCTCGAGGCCAGATTCCCCTACCATGGCTCGGGAGCAATGACGCGCTCCCCCTCGCCACTCGCATGGAGACCCGACTTCCCTGGCGCCCCACGAGAGGCTCACTGACCTCGCCGTCGTACCTCGTGAGAAACCGCACACTGGGGCCGCCGCTCGAGAACAACCCGAGATTCCCCCGTCATCCAGAGATGAGGGCCTTCGTCTCCTGCATGGCCTAGAGACCAGTCTCGCGACCTCTCTCCAAACGCCTCAGGAGGCTTGACTCCCTTGAGTCCACCCAGTGAGCTCCAAGAGATACCCGTCGCGATTCGAGAGCAGAGCGGGGTTCTTTGCTTCCACTCGAGATGAATGCCTGTCTCCCCGGGTGCGTCTGGAAGGCAACCCCGAGATCCCTGTCGCCCCTGGAGAGGAACATTGGCTTCTGGACACAAGCCTAGATGAGGTCTATTGGCCCTGCAGTCACTCGAGAGCAATCCCCAGCTTTCCTTCGCAACTCGAGTGGAAGATTGGACTTGCCTGGGCCAACACAAGAGGCAGCCTGAATTCCCCGTCGTAACTCGAGAATCCCGCCGTAACTCGAGAAAAACCACGTGGCTCCCCCGTCATCGCAAGATGAAGCCCTTTCCCGCTACAGCGCCTCAGGAGAAGTCCCACGTTAGGAATTGGAGGTCGAAAGGGCACTTGGCACCCTTGATGCGACCCACAAAGTTCCCCGAAATCCCGGTCTCCCTCGAGAGGAACACTGAGGTTTTCCGGCACCCCCTCCTCTGAGCCCTTTCTCCCCTCCTGATCTGGACAGGAGGGTCGACTCCCCTGCTTTGTCTGGAAGGGGTTCCCGACCTTCCGGTCGCACCTCAGGATGAGGCCGGTCTCACGAAGACATTCCAGACGTGGCCTCGTGGGTGGTTCCACATTCCGTAGGACCCCGATTTCCCGGTCCCCTCTTGATAAGAACCCGATGCCCGGACACCTCTCCGAACTCCACCCTGTGAATGAAGTCAACACGAAGGGGCAGTTTTTCCGTGCATCGTTCGGAAAAACCCCAGGTTCCAAATACAGCTCAACAAGCGGCCTCTCTCCCCGGGGACATCTCGAGAGGCAATCGGAGTTCCATGCCTCAACCCAAGGCGAGGCCTGACTCTCCTGTCCCCAGTCTGCAGGGACCCTGCGATCGGAGTCTGAAATCAGAGGTACCCTACGGTTCCTGCCTCAACTGGAGATGAGGCCCTCTTCCAATGCACCAAACCCAGTGGAGTCCCGAGAGGCCTCTCCCACCTCCAGTTTCCCTGGCTTCTCAGAGCCACCATGAGAAGCCCCCTGAGGTCACCTGCACAAGTCGAGGGAACCCAGGGTTTCCTGCCTCAACCCGGGAAAGACCTCGAGAGACCTTCTTCAACACGTCTCGAGGCCAGAGTCCCCTACCATGGCTCGGGAGCAATGACGCGCTCCCCTCGCCACTCGCATGGAGACCCGACTTCCCTGGCGCCCCACGAGAGGCTCACTGACCTCGCCGTCGTACCTCGTGAGAAACCGCACACTGGGGCCGCCGCTCGAGAACAACCCCGAGATTCCCCCGTCATCGAGAGATGAGGGCCTTCGTCTCCTGCATGGCCTAGAGACCAATCTCGCGACCTCTCTCCAAACGCCTCAGGAGGCTTGACTCCCTTGAGTCCACCCAGTGAGCTCCAAGAGATACCCGTCGCGATTCGAGAGCAGAGCGGGGTTCTTTGCTTCCACTCGAGATGAATGCCTGTCTCCCCGGGTGCGTCTGGAATGCAACCCCGAGATCCCTGTCGCCCCTGGAGAGGAACATTGGCTTCTGGACACAAGCCTAGATGAGGTCTATTGGCCCTGCAGTCACTCGAGAGCAATCCCCAGCTTTCCTTCGCAACTCGAATGGAAGATTGGACTTGCCTGGGCCAACACAAGAGGCAGCCTGAATTCCCCGTCGTAACTCGAGAATCCCGCCGTAACTCGAGAAAAACCACGTGGCTCCCCCGTCATCGCAAGATGAAGCCCTTTCCCGCTACAGCGCCTCAGGAGAAGTCCCACGTTAGGAATTGGAGGTCGAAAGGGCACTTGGCACCCTTGATGCGACCCACAAAGTTCCCCGAAATCCCGGTCTCCCTCGAGAGGAACACTGAGGTTTTCCGGCACCCCCTTCTCTGAGCCCTTTCTCCCCTCCTGATCTGGACAGGAGGGTCGACTCCCCTGCTTTGTCTGGAAGGGGTTCCCGACCTTCCGGTCGCACCTCAGGATGAGGCCGGTCTCACGAAGACATTCCAGACGTGGCCTCGTGGGTGGTTCCACATTCCGTAGGACCCCGATTTCCCGGTCCCCTCTTGATAAGAACCCGATGCCCGGACACCTCTCCGAACTCCACCCTGTGAATGAAGTCAACACGAAGGGGCAGTTTTTCCGTGCATCGTTCGGAAAAACCCCAGGTTCCAAATACAGCTCGACAAGCGGCCTCTCTCCCCGGGGACATCTCGAGAGGCAAGCGGAGTTCCATGCCTCAACCCAAGACGAGGCCTGACTCTCCTGTCCCCAGTCTGCAGGGACCCTGCGATCGGAGTCTGAAATCAGAGGTACCCTGCGGTTCCTGCCTCAACTGGAGATGAGGCCCTCTTCCAATGCACCAAACCCAGTGGAGTCCCGAGAGGCCCCTCCCACCTCCAGTTTCCCTGGCTTCTCAGAGCCACCGTGAGAAGCCCCCTGAGGTCACCTGCACAAGTCGAGGGAACCCAGGGTTTCCTGCCTCAACCCGGGAAAGACCTCGAGAGACCTTCTTCAACACGTCTCGAGGCCAGATTCCCCTACCATGGCTCGGGAGCAATGACGCGCTCCCCTCGCCACTCGCATGGAGACCCGACTTCCCTGGCGCCCCACGAGAGGCTCACTGACCTCGCCGTCGTACCTCGTGAGAAACCGCACACTGGGGCCGCCGCTCGAGAACAACCCCGAGATTCCCCCGTCATCGAGAGATGAGGGCCTTCGTCTCCTGCATGGCCTAGAGACCAATCTCGCGACCTCTCTCCAAACGCCTCAGGAGGCTTGACTCCCTTGAGTCCACCCAGTGAGCTCCAAGAGATACCCGTCGCGATTCGAGAGCAGAGCGGGGTTCTTTGCTTCCACTCGAGATGAATGCCTGTCTCCCCGGGTGCGTCTGGAATGCAACCCCGAGATCCCTGTCGCCCCTGGAGAGGAACATTGGCTTCTGGACACAAGCCTAGATGAGGTCTATTGGCCCTGCAGTCACTCGAGAGCAATCCCCAGCTTTCCTTCGCAACTCGAATGGAAGATTGGACTTGCCTGGGCCAACACAAGAGGCAGCCTGAATTCCCCGTCGTAACTCGAGAATCCCGCCGTAACTCGAGAAAAACCACGTGGCTCCCCCGTCATCGCAAGATGAAGCCCTTTCCCGCTACAGCGCCTCAGGAGAAGTCCCACGTTAGGAATTGGAGGTCGAAAGGGCACTTGGCACCCTTGATGCGACCCACAAAGTTCCCCGAAATCCCGGTCTCCCTCGAGAGGAACACTGAGGTTTTCCGGCACCCCCTCCTCTGAGCCCTTTCTCCCCTCCTGATCTGGACAGGAGGGTCGACTCCCCTGCTTTGTCTGGAAGGGGTTCCCGACCTTCCGGTCGCACCTCAGGATGAGGCCGGTCTCACGAAGACATTCCAGACGTGGCCTCGTGGGTGGTTCCACATTCCGTAGGACCCCGATTTCCCGGTCCCCTCTTGATAAGAACCCGATGCCCGGACACCTCTCCGAACTCCACCCTGTGAATGAAGTCAACACGAAGGGGCAGTTTTTCCGTGCATCGTTCGGAAAAACCCCAGGTTCCAAATACAGCTCGACAAGCGGCCTCTCTCCCCGGGGACATCTCGAGAGGCAAGCGGAGTTCCATGCCTCAACCCAAGACGAGGCCTGACTCTCCTGTCCCCAGTCTGCAGGGACCCTGCGATCGGAGTCTGAAATCAGAGGTACCCTGCGGTTCCTGCCTCAACTGGAGATGAGGCCCTCTTCCAATGCACCAAACCCAGTGGAGTCCCGAGAGGCCCCTCCCACCTCCAGTTTCCCTGGCTTCTCAGAGCCACCATGAGAAGCCCCCTGAGGTCACCTGCACAAGTCGAGGGAACCCAGGGTTTCCTGCCTCAACCCGGGAAAGACCTCGAGAGACCTTCTTCAACACGTCTCGAGGCCAGATTCCCCTACCATGGCTCGGGAGCAATGACGCGCTCCCCTCGCCACTCGCATGGAGACCCGACTTCCCTGGCGCCCCACGAGAGGCTCACTGACCTCGCCGTCGTACCTCGTGAGAAACCGCACACTGGGGCCGCCGCTCGAGAACAACCCCGAGATTCCCCCGTCATCGAGAGATGAGGGCCTTCGTCTCCTGCATGGCCTAGAGACCAATCTCGCGACCTCTCTCCAAACGCCTCAGGAGGCTTGACTCCCTTGAGTCCACCCAGTGAGCTCCAAGAGATACCCGTCGCGATTCGAGAGCAGAGCGGGGTTCTTTGCTTCCACTCGAGATGAATGCCTGTCTCCCCGGGTGCGTCTGGAATGCAACCCCGAGATCCCTGTCGCCCCTGGAGAGGAACATTGGCTTCTGGACACAAGCCTAGATGAGGTCTATTGGCCCTGCAGTCACTCGAGAGCAATCCCCAGCTTTCCTTCGCAACTCGAATGGAAGATTGGACTTGCCTGGGCCAACACAAGAGGCAGCCTGAATTCCCCGTCGTAACTCGAGAATCCCGCCGTAACTCGAGAAAAACCACGTGGCTCCCCCGTCATCGCAAGATGAAGCCCTTTCCCGCTACAGCGCCTCAGGAGAAGTCCCACGTTAGGAATTGGAGGTCGAAAGGGCACTTGGCACCCTTGATGCGACCCACAAAGTTCCCCGAAATCCCGGTCTCCCTCGAGAGGAACACTGAGGTTTTCCGGCACCCCCTCCTCTGAGCCCTTTCTCCCCTCCTGATCTGGACAGGAGGGTCGACTCCCCTGCTTTGTCTGGAAGGGGTTCCCGACCTTCCGGTCGCACCTCAGGATGAGGCCGGTCTCACGAAGACATTCCAGACGTGGCCTCGTGGGTGGTTCCACATTCCGTAGGACCCCGATTTCCCGGTCCCCTCTTGATAAGAACCCGATGCCCGGACACCTCTCCGAACTCCACCCTGTGAATGAAGTCAACACGAAGGGGCAGTTTTTCCGTGCATCGTTCGGAAAAAACCCCAGGTTCCAAATACAGCTCGACAAGCGGCCTCTCTCCCCGGGGACATCTCGAGAGGCAAGCGGAGTTCCATGCCTCAACCCAAGACGAGGCCTGACTCTCCTGTCCCCAGTCTGCAGGGACCCTGCGATCGGAGTCTGAAATCAGAGGTACCCTGCGGTTCCTGCCTCAACTGGAGATGAGGCCCTCTTCCAATGCACCAAACCCAGTGGAGTCCCGAGAGGCCCCTCCCACCTCCAGTTTCCCTGGCTTCTCAGAGCCACCATGAGAAGCCCCCTGAGGTCACCTGCACAAGTCGAGGGAACCCAGGGTTTCCTGCCTCAACCCGGGAAAGACCTCGAGAGACCTTCTTCAACACGTCTCGAGGCCAGATTCCCCTACCATGGCTCGGGAGCAATGACGCGCTCCCCTCGCCACTCGCATGGAGACCCGACTTCCCTGGCGCCCCACGAGAGGCTCACTGACCTCGCCGTCGTACCTCGTGAGAAACCGCACACTGGGGCCGCCGCTCGAGAACAACCCCGAGATTCCCCCGTCATCGAGAGATGAGGGCCTTCGTCTCCTGCATGGCCTAGAGACCAATCTCGCGACCTCTCTCCAAACGCCTCAGGAGGCTTGACTCCCTTGAGTCCACCCAGTGAGCTCCAAGAGATACCCGTCGCGATTCGAGAGCAGAGCGGGGTTCTTTGCTTCCACTCGAGATGAATGCCTGTCTCCCCGGGTGCGTCTGGAATGCAACCCCGAGATCCCTGTCGCCCCTGGAGAGGAACATTGGCTTCTGGACACAAGCCTAGATGAGGTCTATTGGCCCTGCAGTCACTCGAGAGCAATCCCCAGCTTTCCTTCGCAACTCGAATGGAAGATTGGACTTGCCTGGGCCAACACAAGAGGCAGCCTGAATTCCCCGTCGTAACTCGAGAATCCCGCCGTAACTCGAGAAAAACCACGTGGCTCCCCCGTCATCGCAAGATGAAGCCCTTTCCCGCTACAGCGCCTCAGGAGAAGTCCCACGTTAGGAATTGGAGGTCGAAAGGGCACTTGGCACCCTTGATGCGACCCACAAAGTTCCCCGAAATCCCGGTCTCCCTCGAGAGGAACACTGAGGTTTTCCGGCACCCCCTCCTCTGAGCCCTTTCTCCCCTCCTGATCTGGACAGGAGGGTCGACTCCCCTGCTTTGTCTGGAAGGGGTTCCCGACCTTCCGGTCGCACCTCAGGATGAGGCCGGTCTCACGAAGACATTCCAGACGTGGCCTCGTGGGTGGTTCCACATTCCGTAGGACCCCGATTTCCCGGTCCCCTCTTGATAAGAACCCGATGCCCGGACACCTCTCCGAACTCCACCCTGTGAATGAAGTCAACACGAAGGGGCAGTTTTTCCGTGCATCGTTCGGAAAAAACCCCAGGTTCCAAATACAGCTCGACAAGCGGCCTCTCTCCCCGGGGACATCTCGAGAGGCAAGCGGAGTTCCATGCCTCAACCCAAGACGAGGCCTGACTCTCCTGTCCCCAGTCTGCAGGGACCCTGCGATCGGAGTCTGAAATCAGAGGTACCCTGCGGTTCCTGCCTCAACTGGAGATGAGGCCCTCTTCCAATGCACCAAACCCAGTGGAGTCCCGAGAGGCCCCTCCCACCTCCAGTTTCCCTGGCTTCTCAGAGCCACCATGAGAAGCCCCCTGAGGTCACCTGCACAAGTCGAGGGAACCCAGGGTTTCCTGCCTCAACCCGGGAAAGACCTCGAGAGACCTTCTTCAACACGTCTCGAGGCCAGATTCCCCTACCATGGCTCGGGAGCAATGACGCGCTCCCCTCGCCACTCGCATGGAGACCCGACTTCCCTGGCGCCCCACGAGAGGCTCACTGACCTCGCCGTCGTACCTCGTGAGAAACCGCACACTGGGGCCGCCGCTCGAGAACAACCCCGAGATTCCCCCGTCATCGAGAGATGAGGGCCTTCGTCTCCTGCATGGCCTAGAGACCAATCTCGCGACCTCTCTCCAAACGCCTCAGGAGGCTTGACTCCCTTGAGTCCACCCAGTGAGCTCCAAGAGATACCCGTCGCGATTCGAGAGCAGAGCGGGGTTCTTTGCTTCCACTCGAGATGAATGCCTGTCTCCCCGGGTGCGTCTGGAATGCAACCCCGAGATCCCTGTCGCCCCTGGAGAGGAACATTGGCTTCTGGACACAAGCCTAGATGAGGTCTATTGGCCCTGCAGTCACTCGAGAGCAATCCCCAGCTTTCCTTCGCAACTCGAATGGAAGATTGGACTTGCCTGGGCCAACACAAGAGGCAGCCTGAATTCCCCGTCGTAACTCGAGAATCCCGCCGTAACTCGAGAAAAACCACGTGGCTCCCCCGTCATCGCAAGATGAAGCCCTTTCCCGCTACAGCGCCTCAGGAGAAGTCCCACGTTAGGAATTGGAGGTCGAAAGGGCACTTGGCACCCTTGATGCGACCCACAAAGTTCCCCGAAATCCCGGTCTCCCTCGAGAGGAACACTGAGGTTTTCCGGCACCCCCTCCTCTGAGCCCTTTCTCCCCTCCTGATCTGGACAGGAGGGTCGACTCCCCTGCTTTGTCTGGAAGGGGTTCCCGACCTTCCGGTCGCACCTCAGGATGAGGCCGGTCTCACGAAGACATTCCAGACGTGGCCTCGTGGGTGGTTCCACATTCCGTAGGACCCCGATTTCCCGGTCCCCTCTTGATAAGAACCCGATGCCCGGACACCTCTCCGAACTCCACCCTGTGAATGAAGTCAACACGAAGGGGCAGTTTTTCCGTGCATCGTTCGGAAAAACCCCAGGTTCCAAATACAGCTCGACAAGCGGCCTCTCTCCCCGGGGACATCTCGAGAGGCAAGCGGAGTTCCATGCCTCAACCCAAGACGAGGCCTGACTCTCCTGTCCCCAGTCTGCAGGGACCCTGCGATCGGAGTCTGAAATCAGAGGTACCCTGCGGTTCCTGCCTCAACTGGAGATGAGGCCCTCTTCCAATGCACCAAACCCAGTGGAGTCCCGAGAGGCCCCTCCCACCTCCAGTTTCCCTGGCTTCTCAGAGCCACCATGAGAAGCCCCCTGAGGTCACCTGCACAAGTCGAGGGAACCCAGGGTTTCCTGCCTCAACCCGGGAAAGACCTCGAGAGACCTTCTTCAACACGTCTCGAGGCCAGATTCCCCTACCATGGCTCGGGAGCAATGACGCGCTCCCCTCGCCACTCGCATGGAGACCCGACTTCCCTGGCGCCCCACGAGAGGCTCACTGACCTCGCCGTCGTACCTCGTGAGAAACCGCACACTGGGGCCGCCGCTCGAGAACAACCCCGAGATTCCCCCGTCATCGAGAGATGAGGGCCTTCGTCTCCTGCATGGCCTAGAGACCAATCTCGCGACCTCTCTCCAAACGCCTCAGGAGGCTTGACTCCCTTGAGTCCACCCAGTGAGCTCCAAGAGATACCCGTCGCGATTCGAGAGCAGAGCGGGGTTCTTTGCTTCCACTCGAGATGAATGCCTGTCTCCCCGGGTGCGTCTGGAATGCAACCCCGAGATCCCTGTCGCCCCTGGAGAGGAACATTGGCTTCTGGACACAAGCCTAGATGAGGTCTATTGGCCCTGCAGTCACTCGAGAGCAATCCCCAGCTTTCCTTCGCAACTCGAATGGAAGATTGGACTTGCCTGGGCCAACACAAGAGGCAGCCTGAATTCCCCGTCGTAACTCGAGAATCCCGCCGTAACTCGAGAAAAACCACGTGGCTCCCCCGTCATCGCAAGATGAAGCCCTTTCCCGCTACAGCGCCTCAGGAGAAGTCCCACGTTAGGAATTGGAGGTCGAAAGGGCACTTGGCACCCTTGATGCGACCCACAAAGTTCCCCGAAATCCCGGTCTCCCTCGAGAGGAACACTGAGGTTTTCCGGCACCCCCTCCTCTGAGCCCTTTCTCCCCTCCTGATCTGGACAGGAGGGTCGACTCCCCTGCTTTGTCTGGAAGGGGTTCCCGACCTTCCGGTCGCACCTCAGGATGAGGCCGGTCTCACGAAGACATTCCAGACGTGGCCTCGTGGGTGGTTCCACATTCCGTAGGACCCCGATTTCCCGGTCCCCTCTTGATAAGAACCCGATGCCCGGACACCTCTCCGAACTCCACCCTGTGAATGAAGTCAACACGAAGGGGCAGTTTTTCCGTGCATCGTTCGGAAAAACCCCAGGTTCCAAATACAGCTCGACAAGCGGCCTCTCTCCCCGGGGACATCTCGAGAGGCAAGCGGAGTTCCATGCCTCAACCCAAGACGAGGCCTGACTCTCCTGTCCCCAGTCTGCAGGGACCCTGCGATCGGAGTCTGAAATCAGAGGTACCCTGCGGTTCCTGCCTCAACTGGAGATGAGGCCCTCTTCCAATGCACCAAACCCAGTGGAGTCCCGAGAGGCCCCTCCCACCTCCAGTTTCCCTGGCTTCTCAGAGCCACCATGAGAAGCCCCCTGAGGTCACCTGCACAAGTCGAGGGAACCCAGGGTTTCCTGCCTCAACCCGGGAAAGACCTCGAGAGACCTTCTTCAACACGTCTCGAGGCCAGATTCCCCTACCATGGCTCGGGAGCAATGACGCGCTCCCCTCGCCACTCGCATGGAGACCCGACTTCCCTGGCGCCCCACGAGAGGCTCACTGACCTCGCCGTCGTACCTCGTGAGAAACCGCACACTGGGGCCGCCGCTCGAGAACAACCCCGAGATTCCCCCGTCATCGAGAGATGAGGGCCTTCGTCTCCTGCATGGCCTAGAGACCAATCTCGCGACCTCTCTCCAAACGCCTCAGGAGGCTTGACTCCCTTGAGTCCACCCAGTGAGCTCCAAGAGATACCCGTCGCGATTCGAGAGCAGAGCGGGGTTCTTTGCTTCCACTCGAGATGAATGCCTGTCTCCCCGGGTGCGTCTGGAATGCAACCCCGAGATCCCTGTCGCCCCTGGAGAGGAACATTGGCTTCTGGACACAAGCCTAGATGAGGTCTATTGGCCCTGCAGTCACTCGAGAGCAATCCCCAGCTTTCCTTCGCAACTCGAATGGAAGATTGGACTTGCCTGGGCCAACACAAGAGGCAGCCTGAATTCCCCGTCGTAACTCGAGAATCCCGCCGTAACTCGAGAAAAACCACGTGGCTCCCCCGTCATCGCAAGATGAAGCCCTTTCCCGCTACAGCGCCTCAGGAGAAGTCCCACGTTAGGAATTGGAGGTCGAAAGGGCACTTGGCACCCTTGATGCGACCCACAAAGTTCCCCGAAATCCCGGTCTCCCTCGAGAGGAACACTGAGGTTTTCCGGCACCCCCTCCTCTGAGCCCTTTCTCCCCTCCTGATCTGGACAGGAGGGTCGACTCCCCTGCTTTGTCTGGAAGGGGTTCCCGACCTTCCGGTCGCACCTCAGGATGAGGCCGGTCTCACGAAGACATTCCAGACGTGGCCTCGTGGGTGGTTCCACATTCCGTAGGACCCCGATTTCCCGGTCCCCTCTTGATAAGAACCCGATGCCCGGACACCTCTCCGAACTCCACCCTGTGAATGAAGTCAACACGAAGGGGCAGTTTTTCCGTGCATCGTTCGGAAAAACCCCAGGTTCCAAATACAGCTCGACAAGCGGCCTCTCTCCCCGGGGACATCTCGAGAGGCAAGCGGAGTTCCATGCCTCAACCCAAGACGAGGCCTGACTCTCCTGTCCCCAGTCTGCAGGGACCCTGCGATCGGAGTCTGAAATCAGAGGTACCCTGCGGTTCCTGCCTCAACTGGAGATGAGGCCCTCTTCCAATGCACCAAACCCAGTGGAGTCCCGAGAGGCCCCTCCCACCTCCAGTTTCCCTGGCTTCTCAGAGCCACCATGAGAAGCCCCCTGAGGTCACCTGCACAAGTCGAGGGAACCCAGGGTTTCCTGCCTCAACCCGGGAAAGACCTCGAGAGACCTTCTTCAACACGTCTCGAGGCCAGATTCCCCTACCATGGCTCGGGAGCAATGACGCGCTCCCCTCGCCACTCGCATGGAGACCCGACTTCCCTGGCGCCCCACGAGAGGCTCACTGACCTCGCCGTCGTACCTCGTGAGAAACCGCACACTGGGGCCGCCGCTCGAGAACAACCCCGAGATTCCCCCGTCATCGAGAGATGAGGGCCTTCGTCTCCTGCATGGCCTAGAGACCAATCTCGCGACCTCTCTCCAAACGCCTCAGGAGGCTTGACTCCCTTGAGTCCACCCAGTGAGCTCCAAGAGATACCCGTCGCGATTCGAGAGCAGAGCGGGGTTCTTTGCTTCCACTCGAGATGAATGCCTGTCTCCCCGGGTGCGTCTGGAATGCAACCCCGAGATCCCTGTCGCCCCTGGAGAGGAACATTGGCTTCTGGACACAAGCCTAGATGAGGTCTATTGGCCCTGCAGTCACTCGAGAGCAATCCCCAGCTTTCCTTCGCAACTCGAATGGAAGATTGGACTTGCCTGGGCCAACACAAGAGGCAGCCTGAATTCCCCGTCGTAACTCGAGAATCCCGCCGTAACTCGAGAAAAACCACGTGGCTCCCCCGTCATCGCAAGATGAAGCCCTTTCCCGCTACAGCGCCTCAGGAGAAGTCCCACGTTAGGAATTGGAGGTCGAAAGGGCACTTGGCACCCTTGATGCGACCCACAAAGTTCCCCGAAATCCCGGTCTCCCTCGAGAGGAACACTGAGGTTTTCCGGCACCCCCTCCTCTGAGCCCTTTCTCCCCTCCTGATCTGGACAGGAGGGTCGACTCCCCTGCTTTGTCTGGAAGGGGTTCCCGACCTTCCGGTCGCACCTCAGGATGAGGCCGGTCTCACGAAGACATTCCAGACGTGGCCTCGTGGGTGGTTCCACATTCCGTAGGACCCCGATTTCCCGGTCCCCTCTTGATAAGAACCCGATGCCCGGACACCTCTCCGAACTCCACCCTGTGAATGAAGTCAACACGAAGGGGCAGTTTTTCCGTGCATCGTTCGGAAAAACCCCAGGTTCCAAATACAGCTCGACAAGCGGCCTCTCTCCCCGGGGACATCTCGAGAGGCAAGCGGAGTTCCATGCCTCAACCCAAGACGAGGCCTGACTCTCCTGTCCCCAGTCTGCAGGGACCCTGCGATCGGAGTCTGAAATCAGAGGTACCCTGCGGTTCCTGCCTCAACTGGAGATGAGGCCCTCTTCCAATGCACCAAACCCAGTGGAGTCCCGAGAGGCCCCTCCCACCTCCAGTTTCCCTGGCTTCTCAGAGCCACCATGAGAAGCCCCCTGAGGTCACCTGCACAAGTCGAGGGAACCCAGGGTTTCCTGCCTCAACCCGGGAAAGACCTCGAGAGACCTTCTTCAACACGTCTCGAGGCCAGATTCCCCTACCATGGCTCGGGAGCAATGACGCGCTCCCCTCGCCACTCGCATGGAGACCCGACTTCCCTGGCGCCCCACGAGAGGCTCACTGACCTCGCCGTCGTACCTCGTGAGAAACCGCACACTGGGGCCGCCGCTCGAGAACAACCCCGAGATTCCCCCGTCATCGAGAGATGAGGGCCTTCGTCTCCTGCATGGCCTAGAGACCAATCTCGCGACCTCTCTCCAAACGCCTCAGGAGGCTTGACTCCCTTGAGTCCACCCAGTGAGCTCCAAGAGATACCCGTCGCGATTCGAGAGCAGAGCGGGGTTCTTTGCTTCCACTCGAGATGAATGCCTGTCTCCCCGGGTGCGTCTGGAATGCAACCCCGAGATCCCTGTCGCCCCTGGAGAGGAACATTGGCTTCTGGACACAAGCCTAGATGAGGTCTATTGGCCCTGCAGTCACTCGAGAGCAATCCCCAGCTTTCCTTCGCAACTCGAATGGAAGATTGGACTTGCCTGGGCCAACACAAGAGGCAGCCTGAATTCCCCGTCGTAACTCGAGAATCCCGCCGTAACTCGAGAAAAACCACGTGGCTCCCCCGTCATCGCAAGATGAAGCCCTTTCCCGCTACAGCGCCTCAGGAGAAGTCCCACGTTAGGAATTGGAGGTCGAAAGGGCACTTGGCACCCTTGATGCGACCCACAAAGTTCCCCGAAATCCCGGTCTCCCTCGAGAGGAACACTGAGGTTTTCCGGCACCCCCTCCTCTGAGCCCTTTCTCCCCTCCTGATCTGGACAGGAGGGTCGACTCCCCTGCTTTGTCTGGAAGGGGTTCCCGACCTTCCGGTCGCACCTCAGGATGAGGCCGGTCTCACGAAGACATTCCAGACGTGGCCTCGTGGGTGGTTCCACATTCCGTAGGACCCCGATTTCCCGGTCCCCTCTTGATAAGAACCCGATGCCCGGACACCTCTCCGAACTCCACCCTGTGAATGAAGTCAACACGAAGGGGCAGTTTTTCCGTGCATCGTTCGGAAAAACCCCAGGTTCCAAATACAGCTCGACAAGCGGCCTCTCTCCCCGGGGACATCTCGAGAGGCAAGCGGAGTTCCATGCCTCAACCCAAGACGAGGCCTGACTCTCCTGTCCCCAGTCTGCAGGGACCCTGCGATCGGAGTCTGAAATCAGAGGTACCCTGCGGTTCCTGCCTCAACTGGAGATGAGGCCCTCTTCCAATGCACCAAACCCAGTGGAGTCCCGAGAGGCCCCTCCCACCTCCAGTTTCCCTGGCTTCTCAGAGCCACCATGAGAAGCCCCCTGAGGTCACCTGCACAAGTCGAGGGAACCCAGGGTTTCCTGCCTCAACCCGGGAAAGACCTCGAGAGACCTTCTTCAACACGTCTCGAGGCCAGATTCCCCTACCATGGCTCGGGAGCAATGACGCGCTCCCCTCGCCACTCGCATGGAGACCCGACTTCCCTGGCGCCCCACGAGAGGCTCACTGACCTCGCCGTCGTACCTCGTGAGAAACCGCACACTGGGGCCGCCGCTCGAGAACAACCCCGAGATTCCCCCGTCATCGAGAGATGAGGGCCTTCGTCTCCTGCATGGCCTAGAGACCAATCTCGCGACCTCTCTCCAAACGCCTCAGGAGGCTTGACTCCCTTGAGTCCACCCAGTGAGCTCCAAGAGATACCCGTCGCGATTCGAGAGCAGAGCGGGGTTCTTTGCTTCCACTCGAGATGAATGCCTGTCTCCCCGGGTGCGTCTGGAATGCAACCCCGAGATCCCTGTCGCCCCTGGAGAGGAACATTGGCTTCTGGACACAAGCCTAGATGAGGTCTATTGGCCCTGCAGTCACTCGAGAGCAATCCCCAGCTTTCCTTCGCAACTCGAATGGAAGATTGGACTTGCCTGGGCCAACACAAGAGGCAGCCTGAATTCCCCGTCGTAACTCGAGAATCCCGCCGTAACTCGAGAAAAACCACGTGGCTCCCCCGTCATCGCAAGATGAAGCCCTTTCCCGCTACAGCGCCTCAGGAGAAGTCCCACGTTAGGAATTGGAGGTCGAAAGGGCACTTGGCACCCTTGATGCGACCCACAAAGTTCCCCGAAATCCCGGTCTCCCTCGAGAGGAACACTGAGGTTTTCCGGCACCCCCTCCTCTGAGCCCTTTCTCCCCTCCTGATCTGGACAGGAGGGTCGACTCCCCTGCTTTGTCTGGAAGGGGTTCCCGACCTTCCGGTCGCACCTCAGGATGAGGCCGGTCTCACGAAGACATTCCAGACGTGGCCTCGTGGGTGGTTCCACATTCCGTAGGACCCCGATTTCCCGGTCCCCTCTTGATAAGAACCCGATGCCCGGACACCTCTCCGAACTCCACCCTGTGAATGAAGTCAACACGAAGGGGCAGTTTTTCCGTGCATCGTTCGGAAAAACCCCAGGTTCCAAATACAGCTCGACAAGCGGCCTCTCTCCCCGGGGACATCTCGAGAGGCAAGCGGAGTTCCATGCCTCAACCCAAGACGAGGCCTGACTCTCCTGTCCCCAGTCTGCAGGGACCCTGCGATCGGAGTCTGAAATCAGAGGTACCCTGCGGTTCCTGCCTCAACTGGAGATGAGGCCCTCTTCCAATGCACCAAACCCAGTGGAGTCCCGAGAGGCCCCTCCCACCTCCAGTTTCCCTGGCTTCTCAGAGCCACCATGAGAAGCCCCCTGAGGTCACCTGCACAAGTCGAGGGAACCCAGGGTTTCCTGCCTCAACCCGGGAAAGACCTCGAGAGACCTTCTTCAACACGTCTCGAGGCCAGATTCCCCTACCATGGCTCGGGAGCAATGACGCGCTCCCCTCGCCACTCGCATGGAGACCCGACTTCCCTGGCGCCCCACGAGAGGCTCACTGACCTCGCCGTCGTACCTCGTGAGAAACCGCACACTGGGGCCGCCGCTCGAGAACAACCCCGAGATTCCCCCGTCATCGAGAGATGAGGGCCTTCGTCTCCTGCATGGCCTAGAGACCAATCTCGCGACCTCTCTCCAAACGCCTCAGGAGGCTTGACTCCCTTGAGTCCACCCAGTGAGCTCCAAGAGATACCCGTCGCGATTCGAGAGCAGAGCGGGGTTCTTTGCTTCCACTCGAGATGAATGCCTGTCTCCCCGGGTGCGTCTGGAATGCAACCCCGAGATCCCTGTCGCCCCTGGAGAGGAACATTGGCTTCTGGACACAAGCCTAGATGAGGTCTATTGGCCCTGCAGTCACTCGAGAGCAATCCCCAGCTTTCCTTCGCAACTCGAATGGAAGATTGGACTTGCCTGGGCCAACACAAGAGGCAGCCTGAATTCCCCGTCGTAACTCGAGAATCCCGCCGTAACTCGAGAAAAACCACGTGGCTCCCCCGTCATCGCAAGATGAAGCCCTTTCCCGCTACAGCGCCTCAGGAGAAGTCCCACGTTAGGAATTGGAGGTCGAAAGGGCACTTGGCACCCTTGATGCGACCCACAAAGTTCCCCGAAATCCCGGTCTCCCTCGAGAGGAACACTGAGGTTTTCCGGCACCCCCTCCTCTGAGCCCTTTCTCCCCTCCTGATCTGGACAGGAGGGTCGACTCCCCTGCTTTGTCTGGAAGGGGTTCCCGACCTTCCGGTCGCACCTCAGGATGAGGCCGGTCTCACGAAGACATTCCAGACGTGGCCTCGTGGGTGGTTCCACATTCCGTAGGACCCCGATTTCCCGGTCCCCTCTTGATAAGAACCCGATGCCCGGACACCTCTCCGAACTCCACCCTGTGAATGAAGTCAACACGAAGGGGCAGTTTTTCCGTGCATCGTTCGGAAAACCCCAGGTTCCAAATACAGCTCGACAAGCGGCCTCTCTCCCCGGGGACATCTCGAGAGGCAAGCGGAGTTCCATGCCTCAACCCAAGACGAGGCCTGACTCTCCTGTCCCCAGTCTGCAGGGACCCTGCGATCGGAGTCTGAAATCAGAGGTACCCTGCGGTTCCTGCCTCAACTGGAGATGAGGCCCTCTTCCAATGCACCAAACCCAGTGGAGTCCCGAGAGGCCCCTCCCACCTCCAGTTTCCCTGGCTTCTCAGAGCCACCATGAGAAGCCCCCTGAGGTCACCTGCACAAGTCGAGGGAACCCAGGGTTTCCTGCCTCAACCCGGGAAAGACCTCGAGAGACCTTCTTCAACACGTCTCGAGGCCAGATTCCCCTACCATGGCTCGGGAGCAATGACGCGCTCCCCTCGCCACTCGCATGGAGACCCGACTTCCCTGGCGCCCCACGAGAGGCTCACTGACCTCGCCGTCGTACCTCGTGAGAAACCGCACACTGGGGCCGCCGCTCGAGAACAACCCCGAGATTCCCCCGTCATCGAGAGATGAGGGCCTTCGTCTCCTGCATGGCCTAGAGACCAATCTCGCGACCTCTCTCCAAACGCCTCAGGAGGCTTGACTCCCTTGAGTCCACCCAGTGAGCTCCAAGAGATACCCGTCGCGATTCGAGAGCAGAGCGGGGTTCTTTGCTTCCACTCGAGATGAATGCCTGTCTCCCCGGGTGCGTCTGGAATGCAACCCCGAGATCCCTGTCGCCCCTGGAGAGGAACATTGGCTTCTGGACACAAGCCTAGATGAGGTCTATTGGCCCTGCAGTCACTCGAGAGCAATCCCCAGCTTTCCTTCGCAACTCGAATGGAAGATTGGACTTGCCTGGGCCAACACAAGAGGCAGCCTGAATTCCCCGTCGTAACTCGAGAATCCCGCCGTAACTCGAGAAAAACCACGTGGCTCCCCCGTCATCGCAAGATGAAGCCCTTTCCCGCTACAGCGCCTCAGGAGAAGTCCCACGTTAGGAATTGGAGGTCGAAAGGGCACTTGGCACCCTTGATGCGACCCACAAAGTTCCCCGAAATCCCGGTCTCCCTCGAGAGGAACACTGAGGTTTTCCGGCACCCCCTCCTCTGAGCCCTTTCTCCCCTCCTGATCTGGACAGGAGGGTCGACTCCCCTGCTTTGTCTGGAAGGGGTTCCCGACCTTCCGGTCGCACCTCAGGATGAGGCCGGTCTCACGAAGACATTCCAGACGTGGCCTCGTGGGTGGTTCCACATTCCGTAGGACCCCGATTTCCCGGTCCCCTCTTGATAAGAACCCGATGCCCGGACACCTCTCCGAACTCCACCCTGTGAATGAAGTCAACACGAAGGGGCAGTTTTTCCGTGCATCGTTCGGAAAAAACCCCAGGTTCCAAATACAGCTCGACAAGCGGCCTCTCTCCCCGGGGACATCTCGAGAGGCAAGCGGAGTTCCATGCCTCAACCCAAGACGAGGCCTGACTCTCCTGTCCCCAGTCTGCAGGGACCCTGCGATCGGAGTCTGAAATCAGAGGTACCCTGCGGTTCCTGCCTCAACTGGAGATGAGGCCCTCTTCCAATGCACCAAACCCAGTGGAGTCCCGAGAGGCCCCTCCCACCTCCAGTTTCCCTGGCTTCTCAGAGCCACCATGAGAAGCCCCCTGAGGTCACCTGCACAAGTCGAGGGAACCCAGGGTTTCCTGCCTCAACCCGGGAAAGACCTCGAGAGACCTTCTTCAACACGTCTCGAGGCCAGATTCCCCTACCATGGCTCGGGAGCAATGACGCGCTCCCCTCGCCACTCGCATGGAGACCCGACTTCCCTGGCGCCCCACGAGAGGCTCACTGACCTCGCCGTCGTACCTCGTGAGAAACCGCACACTGGGGCCGCCGCTCGAGAACAACCCCGAGATTCCCCCGTCATCGAGAGATGAGGGCCTTCGTCTCCTGCATGGCCTAGAGACCAATCTCGCGACCTCTCTCCAAACGCCTCAGGAGGCTTGACTCCCTTGAGTCCACCCAGTGAGCTCCAAGAGATACCCGTCGCGATTCGAGAGCAGAGCGGGGTTCTTTGCTTCCACTCGAGATGAATGCCTGTCTCCCCGGGTGCGTCTGGAATGCAACCCCGAGATCCCTGTCGCCCCTGGAGAGGAACATTGGCTTCTGGACACAAGCCTAGATGAGGTCTATTGGCCCTGCAGTCACTCGAGAGCAATCCCCAGCTTTCCTTCGCAACTCGAATGGAAGATTGGACTTGCCTGGGCCAACACAAGAGGCAGCCTGAATTCCCCGTCGTAACTCGAGAATCCCGCCGTAACTCGAGAAAAACCACGTGGCTCCCCCGTCATCGCAAGATGAAGCCCTTTCCCGCTACAGCGCCTCAGGAGAAGTCCCACGTTAGGAATTGGAGGTCGAAAGGGCACTTGGCACCCTTGATGCGACCCACAAAGTTCCCCGAAATCCCGGTCTCCCTCGAGAGGAACACTGAGGTTTTCCGGCACCCCCTCCTCTGAGCCCTTTCTCCCCTCCTGATCTGGACAGGAGGGTCGACTCCCCTGCTTTGTCTGGAAGGGGTTCCCGACCTTCCGGTCGCACCTCAGGATGAGGCCGGTCTCACGAAGACATTCCAGACGTGGCCTCGTGGGTGGTTCCACATTCCGTAGGACCCCGATTTCCCGGTCCCCTCTTGATAAGAACCCGATGCCCGGACACCTCTCCGAACTCCACCCTGTGAATGAAGTCAACACGAAGGGGCAGTTTTTCCGTGCATCGTTCGGAAAAACCCCAGGTTCCAAATACAGCTCGACAAGCGGCCTCTCTCCCCGGGGACATCTCGAGAGGCAAGCGGAGTTCCATGCCTCAACCCAAGACGAGGCCTGACTCTCCTGTCCCCAGTCTGCAGGGACCCTGCGATCGGAGTCTGAAATCAGAGGTACCCTGCGGTTCCTGCCTCAACTGGAGATGAGGCCCTCTTCCAATGCACCAAACCCAGTGGAGTCCCGAGAGGCCCCTCCCACCTCCAGTTTCCCTGGCTTCTCAGAGCCACCATGAGAAGCCCCCTGAGGTCACCTGCACAAGTCGAGGGAACCCAGGGTTTCCTGCCTCAACCCGGGAAAGACCTCGAGAGACCTTCTTCAACACGTCTCGAGGCCAGATTCCCCTACCATGGCTCGGGAGCAATGACGCGCTCCCCTCGCCACTCGCATGGAGACCCGACTTCCCTGGCGCCCCACGAGAGGCTCACTGACCTCGCCGTCGTACCTCGTGAGAAACCGCACACTGGGGCCGCCGCTCGAGAACAACCCCGAGATTCCCCCGTCATCGAGAGATGAGGGCCTTCGTCTCCTGCATGGCCTAGAGACCAATCTCGCGACCTCTCTCCAAACGCCTCAGGAGGCTTGACTCCCTTGAGTCCACCCAGTGAGCTCCAAGAGATACCCGTCGCGATTCGAGAGCAGAGCGGGGTTCTTTGCTTCCACTCGAGATGAATGCCTGTCTCCCCGGGTGCGTCTGGAATGCAACCCCGAGATCCCTGTCGCCCCTGGAGAGGAACATTGGCTTCTGGACACAAGCCTAGATGAGGTCTATTGGCCCTGCAGTCACTCGAGAGCAATCCCCAGCTTTCCTTCGCAACTCGAATGGAAGATTGGACTTGCCTGGGCCAACACAAGAGGCAGCCTGAATTCCCCGTCGTAACTCGAGAATCCCGCCGTAACTCGAGAAAAACCACGTGGCTCCCCCGTCATCGCAAGATGAAGCCCTTTCCCGCTACAGCGCCTCAGGAGAAGTCCCACGTTAGGAATTGGAGGTCGAAAGGGCACTTGGCACCCTTGATGCGACCCACAAAGTTCCCCGAAATCCCGGTCTCCCTCGAGAGGAACACTGAGGTTTTCCGGCACCCCCTCCTCTGAGCCCTTTCTCCCCTCCTGATCTGGACAGGAGGGTCGACTCCCCTGCTTTGTCTGGAAGGGGTTCCCGACCTTCCGGTCGCACCTCAGGATGAGGCCGGTCTCACGAAGACATTCCAGACGTGGCCTCGTGGGTGGTTCCACATTCCGTAGGACCCCGATTTCCCGGTCCCCTCTTGATAAGAACCCGATGCCCGGACACCTCTCCGAACTCCACCCTGTGAATGAAGTCAACACGAAGGGGCAGTTTTTCCGTGCATCGTTCGGAAAAACCCCAGGTTCCAAATACAGCTCGACAAGCGGCCTCTCTCCCCGGGGACATCTCGAGAGGCAAGCGGAGTTCCATGCCTCAACCCAAGACGAGGCCTGACTCTCCTGTCCCCAGTCTGCAGGGACCCTGCGATCGGAGTCTGAAATCAGAGGTACCCTGCGGTTCCTGCCTCAACTGGAGATGAGGCCCTCTTCCAATGCACCAAACCCAGTGGAGTCCCGAGAGGCCCCTCCCACCTCCAGTTTCCCTGGCTTCTCAGAGCCACCATGAGAAGCCCCCTGAGGTCACCTGCACAAGTCGAGGGAACCCAGGGTTTCCTGCCTCAACCCGGGAAAGACCTCGAGAGACCTTCTTCAACACGTCTCGAGGCCAGATTCCCCTACCATGGCTCGGGAGCAATGACGCGCTCCCCTCGCCACTCGCATGGAGACCCGACTTCCCTGGCGCCCCACGAGAGGCTCACTGACCTCGCCGTCGTACCTCGTGAGAAACCGCACACTGGGGCCGCCGCTCGAGAACAACCCCGAGATTCCCCCGTCATCGAGAGATGAGGGCCTTCGTCTCCTGCATGGCCTAGAGACCAATCTCGCGACCTCTCTCCAAACGCCTCAGGAGGCTTGACTCCCTTGAGTCCACCCAGTGAGCTCCAAGAGATACCCGTCGCGATTCGAGAGCAGAGCGGGGTTCTTTGCTTCCACTCGAGATGAATGCCTGTCTCCCCGGGTGCGTCTGGAATGCAACCCCGAGATCCCTGTCGCCCCTGGAGAGGAACATTGGCTTCTGGACACAAGCCTAGATGAGGTCTATTGGCCCTGCAGTCACTCGAGAGCAATCCCCAGCTTTCCTTCGCAACTCGAATGGAAGATTGGACTTGCCTGGGCCAACACAAGAGGCAGCCTGAATTCCCCGTCGTAACTCGAGAATCCCGCCGTAACTCGAGAAAAACCACGTGGCTCCCCCGTCATCGCAAGATGAAGCCCTTTCCCGCTACAGCGCCTCAGGAGAAGTCCCACGTTAGGAATTGGAGGTCGAAAGGGCACTTGGCACCCTTGATGCGACCCACAAAGTTCCCCGAAATCCCGGTCTCCCTCGAGAGGAACACTGAGGTTTTCCGGCACCCCCTCCTCTGAGCCCTTTCTCCCCTCCTGATCTGGACAGGAGGGTCGACTCCCCTGCTTTGTCTGGAAGGGGTTCCCGACCTTCCGGTCGCACCTCAGGATGAGGCCGGTCTCACGAAGACATTCCAGACGTGGCCTCGTGGGTGGTTCCACATTCCGTAGGACCCCGATTTCCCGGTCCCCTCTTGATAAGAACCCGATGCCCGGACACCTCTCCGAACTCCACCCTGTGAATGAAGTCAACACGAAGGGGCAGTTTTTCCGTGCATCGTTCGGAAAAACCCCAGGTTCCAAATACAGCTCGACAAGCGGCCTCTCTCCCCGGGGACATCTCGAGAGGCAAGCGGAGTTCCATGCCTCAACCCAAGACGAGGCCTGACTCTCCTGTCCCCAGTCTGCAGGGACCCTGCGATCGGAGTCTGAAATCAGAGGTACCCTGCGGTTCCTGCCTCAACTGGAGATGAGGCCCTCTTCCAATGCACCAAACCCAGTGGAGTCCCGAGAGGCCCCTCCCACCTCCAGTTTCCCTGGCTTCTCAGAGCCACCATGAGAAGCCCCCTGAGGTCACCTGCACAAGTCGAGGGAACCCAGGGTTTCCTGCCTCAACCCGGGAAAGACCTCGAGAGACCTTCTTCAACACGTCTCGAGGCCAGATTCCCCTACCATGGCTCGGGAGCAATGACGCGCTCCCCTCGCCACTCGCATGGAGACCCGACTTCCCTGGCGCCCCACGAGAGGCTCACTGACCTCGCCGTCGTACCTCGTGAGAAACCGCACACTGGGGCCGCCGCTCGAGAACAACCCCGAGATTCCCCCGTCATCGAGAGATGAGGGCCTTCGTCTCCTGCATGGCCTAGAGACCAATCTCGCGACCTCTCTCCAAACGCCTCAGGAGGCTTGACTCCCTTGAGTCCACCCAGTGAGCTCCAAGAGATACCCGTCGCGATTCGAGAGCAGAGCGGGGTTCTTTGCTTCCACTCGAGATGAATGCCTGTCTCCCCGGGTGCGTCTGGAATGCAACCCCGAGATCCCTGTCGCCCCTGGAGAGGAACATTGGCTTCTGGACACAAGCCTAGATGAGGTCTATTGGCCCTGCAGTCACTCGAGAGCAATCCCCAGCTTTCCTTCGCAACTCGAATGGAAGATTGGACTTGCCTGGGCCAACACAAGAGGCAGCCTGAATTCCCCGTCGTAACTCGAGAATCCCGCCGTAACTCGAGAAAAACCACGTGGCTCCCCCGTCATCGCAAGATGAAGCCCTTTCCCGCTACAGCGCCTCAGGAGAAGTCCCACGTTAGGAATTGGAGGTCGAAAGGGCACTTGGCACCCTTGATGCGACCCACAAAGTTCCCCGAAATCCCGGTCTCCCTCGAGAGGAACACTGAGGTTTTCCGGCACCCCCTCCTCTGAGCCCTTTCTCCCCTCCTGATCTGGACAGGAGGGTCGACTCCCCTGCTTTGTCTGGAAGGGGTTCCCGACCTTCCGGTCGCACCTCAGGATGAGGCCGGTCTCACGAAGACATTCCAGACGTGGCCTCGTGGGTGGTTCCACATTCCGTAGGACCCCGATTTCCCGGTCCCCTCTTGATAAGAACCCGATGCCCGGACACCTCTCCGAACTCCACCCTGTGAATGAAGTCAACACGAAGGGGCAGTTTTTCCGTGCATCGTTCGGAAAAACCCCAGGTTCCAAATACAGCTCGACAAGCGGCCTCTCTCCCCGGGGACATCTCGAGAGGCAAGCGGAGTTCCATGCCTCAACCCAAGACGAGGCCTGACTCTCCTGTCCCCAGTCTGCAGGGACCCTGCGATCGGAGTCTGAAATCAGAGGTACCCTGCGGTTCCTGCCTCAACTGGAGATGAGGCCCTCTTCCAATGCACCAAACCCAGTGGAGTCCCGAGAGGCCCCTCCCACCTCCAGTTTCCCTGGCTTCTCAGAGCCACCATGAGAAGCCCCCTGAGGTCACCTGCACAAGTCGAGGGAACCCAGGGTTTCCTGCCTCAACCCGGGAAAGACCTCGAGAGACCTTCTTCAACACGTCTCGAGGCCAGATTCCCCTACCATGGCTCGGGAGCAATGACGCGCTCCCCTCGCCACTCGCATGGAGACCCGACTTCCCTGGCGCCCCACGAGAGGCTCACTGACCTCGCCGTCGTACCTCGTGAGAAACCGCACACTGGGGCCGCCGCTCGAGAACAACCCCGAGATTCCCCCGTCATCGAGAGATGAGGGCCTTCGTCTCCTGCATGGCCTAGAGACCAATCTCGCGACCTCTCTCCAAACGCCTCAGGAGGCTTGACTCCCTTGAGTCCACCCAGTGAGCTCCAAGAGATACCCGTCGCGATTCGAGAGCAGAGCGGGGTTCTTTGCTTCCACTCGAGATGAATGCCTGTCTCCCCGGGTGCGTCTGGAATGCAACCCCGAGATCCCTGTCGCCCCTGGAGAGGAACATTGGCTTCTGGACACAAGCCTAGATGAGGTCTATTGGCCCTGCAGTCACTCGAGAGCAATCCCCAGCTTTCCTTCGCAACTCGAATGGAAGATTGGACTTGCCTGGGCCAACACAAGAGGCAGCCTGAATTCCCCGTCGTAACTCGAGAATCCCGCCGTAACTCGAGAAAAACCACGTGGCTCCCCCGTCATCGCAAGATGAAGCCCTTTCCCGCTACAGCGCCTCAGGAGAAGTCCCACGTTAGGAATTGGAGGTCGAAAGGGCACTTGGCACCCTTGATGCGACCCACAAAGTTCCCCGAAATCCCGGTCTCCCTCGAGAGGAACACTGAGGTTTTCCGGCACCCCCTCCTCTGAGCCCTTTCTCCCCTCCTGATCTGGACAGGAGGGTCGACTCCCCTGCTTTGTCTGGAAGGGGTTCCCGACCTTCCGGTCGCACCTCAGGATGAGGCCGGTCTCACGAAGACATTCCAGACGTGGCCTCGTGGGTGGTTCCACATTCCGTAGGACCCCGATTTCCCGGTCCCCTCTTGATAAGAACCCGATGCCCGGACACCTCTCCGAACTCCACCCTGTGAATGAAGTCAACACGAAGGGGCAGTTTTTCCGTGCATCGTTCGGAAAAACCCCAGGTTCCAAATACAGCTCGACAAGCGGCCTCTCTCCCCGGGGACATCTCGAGAGGCAAGCGGAGTTCCATGCCTCAACCCAAGACGAGGCCTGACTCTCCTGTCCCCAGTCTGCAGGGACCCTGCGATCGGAGTCTGAAATCAGAGGTACCCTGCGGTTCCTGCCTCAACTGGAGATGAGGCCCTCTTCCAATGCACCAAACCCAGTGGAGTCCCGAGAGGCCCCTCCCACCTCCAGTTTCCCTGGCTTCTCAGAGCCACCATGAGAAGCCCCCTGAGGTCACCTGCACAAGTCGAGGGAACCCAGGGTTTCCTGCCTCAACCCGGGAAAGACCTCGAGAGACCTTCTTCAACACGTCTCGAGGCCAGATTCCCCTACCATGGCTCGGGAGCAATGACGCGCTCCCCTCGCCACTCGCATGGAGACCCGACTTCCCTGGCGCCCCACGAGAGGCTCACTGACCTCGCCGTCGTACCTCGTGAGAAACCGCACACTGGGGCCGCCGCTCGAGAACAACCCCGAGATTCCCCCGTCATCGAGAGATGAGGGCCTTCGTCTCCTGCATGGCCTAGAGACCAATCTCGCGACCTCTCTCCAAACGCCTCAGGAGGCTTGACTCCCTTGAGTCCACCCAGTGAGCTCCAAGAGATACCCGTCGCGATTCGAGAGCAGAGCGGGGTTCTTTGCTTCCACTCGAGATGAATGCCTGTCTCCCCGGGTGCGTCTGGAATGCAACCCCGAGATCCCTGTCGCCCCTGGAGAGGAACATTGGCTTCTGGACACAAGCCTAGATGAGGTCTATTGGCCCTGCAGTCACTCGAGAGCAATCCCCAGCTTTCCTTCGCAACTCGAATGGAAGATTGGACTTGCCTGGGCCAACACAAGAGGCAGCCTGAATTCCCCGTCGTAACTCGAGAATCCCGCCGTAACTCGAGAAAAACCACGTGGCTCCCCCGTCATCGCAAGATGAAGCCCTTTCCCGCTACAGCGCCTCAGGAGAAGTCCCACGTTAGGAATTGGAGGTCGAAAGGGCACTTGGCACCCTTGATGCGACCCACAAAGTTCCCCGAAATCCCGGTCTCCCTCGAGAGGAACACTGAGGTTTTCCGGCACCCCCTCCTCTGAGCCCTTTCTCCCCTCCTGATCTGGACAGGAGGGTCGACTCCCCTGCTTTGTCTGGAAGGGGTTCCCGACCTTCCGGTCGCACCTCAGGATGAGGCCGGTCTCACGAAGACATTCCAGACGTGGCCTCGTGGGTGGTTCCACATTCCGTAGGACCCCGATTTCCCGGTCCCCTCTTGATAAGAACCCGATGCCCGGACACCTCTCCGAACTCCACCCTGTGAATGAAGTCAACACGAAGGGGCAGTTTTTCCGTGCATCGTTCGGAAAAACCCCAGGTTCCAAATACAGCTCGACAAGCGGCCTCTCTCCCCGGGGACATCTCGAGAGGCAAGCGGAGTTCCATGCCTCAACCCAAGACGAGGCCTGACTCTCCTGTCCCCAGTCTGCAGGGACCCTGCGATCGGAGTCTGAAATCAGAGGTACCCTGCGGTTCCTGCCTCAACTGGAGATGAGGCCCTCTTCCAATGCACCAAACCCAGTGGAGTCCCGAGAGGCCCCTCCCACCTCCAGTTTCCCTGGCTTCTCAGAGCCACCATGAGAAGCCCCCTGAGGTCACCTGCACAAGTCGAGGGAACCCAGGGTTTCCTGCCTCAACCCGGGAAAGACCTCGAGAGACCTTCTTCAACACGTCTCGAGGCCAGATTCCCCTACCATGGCTCGGGAGCAATGACGCGCTCCCCTCGCCACTCGCATGGAGACCCGACTTCCCTGGCGCCCCACGAGAGGCTCACTGACCTCGCCGTCGTACCTCGTGAGAAACCGCACACTGGGGCCGCCGCTCGAGAACAACCCCGAGATTCCCCCGTCATCGAGAGATGAGGGCCTTCGTCTCCTGCATGGCCTAGAGACCAATCTCGCGACCTCTCTCCAAACGCCTCAGGAGGCTTGACTCCCTTGAGTCCACCCAGTGAGCTCCAAGAGATACCCGTCGCGATTCGAGAGCAGAGCGGGGTTCTTTGCTTCCACTCGAGATGAATGCCTGTCTCCCCGGGTGCGTCTGGAATGCAACCCCGAGATCCCTGTCGCCCCTGGAGAGGAACATTGGCTTCTGGACACAAGCCTAGATGAGGTCTATTGGCCCTGCAGTCACTCGAGAGCAATCCCCAGCTTTCCTTCGCAACTCGAATGGAAGATTGGACTTGCCTGGGCCAACACAAGAGGCAGCCTGAATTCCCCGTCGTAACTCGAGAATCCCGCCGTAACTCGAGAAAAACCACGTGGCTCCCCCGTCATCGCAAGATGAAGCCCTTTCCCGCTACAGCGCCTCAGGAGAAGTCCCACGTTAGGAATTGGAGGTCGAAAGGGCACTTGGCACCCTTGATGCGACCCACAAAGTTCCCCGAAATCCCGGTCTCCCTCGAGAGGAACACTGAGGTTTTCCGGCACCCCCTCCTCTGAGCCCTTTCTCCCCTCCTGATCTGGACAGGAGGGTCGACTCCCCTGCTTTGTCTGGAAGGGGTTCCCGACCTTCCGGTCGCACCTCAGGATGAGGCCGGTCTCACGAAGACATTCCAGACGTGGCCTCGTGGGTGGTTCCACATTCCGTAGGACCCCGATTTCCCGGTCCCCTCTTGATAAGAACCCGATGCCCGGACACCTCTCCGAACTCCACCCTGTGAATGAAGTCAACACGAAGGGGCAGTTTTTCCGTGCATCGTTCGGAAAAACCCCAGGTTCCAAATACAGCTCGACAAGCGGCCTCTCTCCCCGGGGACATCTCGAGAGGCAAGCGGAGTTCCATGCCTCAACCCAAGACGAGGCCTGACTCTCCTGTCCCCAGTCTGCAGGGACCCTGCGATCGGAGTCTGAAATCAGAGGTACCCTGCGGTTCCTGCCTCAACTGGAGATGAGGCCCTCTTCCAATGCACCAAACCCAGTGGAGTCCCGAGAGGCCCCTCCCACCTCCAGTTTCCCTGGCTTCTCAGAGCCACCATGAGAAGCCCCCTGAGGTCACCTGCACAAGTCGAGGGAACCCAGGGTTTCCTGCCTCAACCCGGGAAAGACCTCGAGAGACCTTCTTCAACACGTCTCGAGGCCAGATTCCCCTACCATGGCTCGGGAGCAATGACGCGCTCCCCTCGCCACTCGCATGGAGACCCGACTTCCCTGGCGCCCCACGAGAGGCTCACTGACCTCGCCGTCGTACCTCGTGAGAAACCGCACACTGGGGCCGCCGCTCGAGAACAACCCCGAGATTCCCCCGTCATCGAGAGATGAGGGCCTTCGTCTCCTGCATGGCCTAGAGACCAATCTCGCGACCTCTCTCCAAACGCCTCAGGAGGCTTGACTCCCTTGAGTCCACCCAGTGAGCTCCAAGAGATACCCGTCGCGATTCGAGAGCAGAGCGGGGTTCTTTGCTTCCACTCGAGATGAATGCCTGTCTCCCCGGGTGCGTCTGGAATGCAACCCCGAGATCCCTGTCGCCCCTGGAGAGGAACATTGGCTTCTGGACACAAGCCTAGATGAGGTCTATTGGCCCTGCAGTCACTCGAGAGCAATCCCCAGCTTTCCTTCGCAACTCGAATGGAAGATTGGACTTGCCTGGGCCAACACAAGAGGCAGCCTGAATTCCCCGTCGTAACTCGAGAATCCCGCCGTAACTCGAGAAAAACCACGTGGCTCCCCCGTCATCGCAAGATGAAGCCCTTTCCCGCTACAGCGCCTCAGGAGAAGTCCCACGTTAGGAATTGGAGGTCGAAAGGGCACTTGGCACCCTTGATGCGACCCACAAAGTTCCCCGAAATCCCGGTCTCCCTCGAGAGGAACACTGAGGTTTTCCGGCACCCCCTCCTCTGAGCCCTTTCTCCCCTCCTGATCTGGACAGGAGGGTCGACTCCCCTGCTTTGTCTGGAAGGGGTTCCCGACCTTCCGGTCGCACCTCAGGATGAGGCCGGTCTCACGAAGACATTCCAGACGTGGCCTCGTGGGTGGTTCCACATTCCGTAGGACCCCGATTTCCCGGTCCCCTCTTGATAAGAACCCGATGCCCGGACACCTCTCCGAACTCCACCCTGTGAATGAAGTCAACACGAAGGGGCAGTTTTTCCGTGCATCGTTCGGAAAAACCCCAGGTTCCAAATACAGCTCGACAAGCGGCCTCTCTCCCCGGGGACATCTCGAGAGGCAAGCGGAGTTCCATGCCTCAACCCAAGACGAGGCCTGACTCTCCTGTCCCCAGTCTGCAGGGACCCTGCGATCGGAGTCTGAAATCAGAGGTACCCTGCGGTTCCTGCCTCAACTGGAGATGAGGCCCTCTTCCAATGCACCAAACCCAGTGGAGTCCCGAGAGGCCCCTCCCACCTCCAGTTTCCCTGGCTTCTCAGAGCCACCATGAGAAGCCCCCTGAGGTCACCTGCACAAGTCGAGGGAACCCAGGGTTTCCTGCCTCAACCCGGGAAAGACCTCGAGAGACCTTCTTCAACACGTCTCGAGGCCAGATTCCCCTACCATGGCTCGGGAGCAATGACGCGCTCCCCTCGCCACTCGCATGGAGACCCGACTTCCCTGGCGCCCCACGAGAGGCTCACTGACCTCGCCGTCGTACCTCGTGAGAAACCGCACACTGGGGCCGCCGCTCGAGAACAACCCCGAGATTCCCCCGTCATCGAGAGATGAGGGCCTTCGTCTCCTGCATGGCCTAGAGACCAATCTCGCGACCTCTCTCCAAACGCCTCAGGAGGCTTGACTCCCTTGAGTCCACCCAGTGAGCTCCAAGAGATACCCGTCGCGATTCGAGAGCAGAGCGGGGTTCTTTGCTTCCACTCGAGATGAATGCCTGTCTCCCCGGGTGCGTCTGGAATGCAACCCCGAGATCCCTGTCGCCCCTGGAGAGGAACATTGGCTTCTGGACACAAGCCTAGATGAGGTCTATTGGCCCTGCAGTCACTCGAGAGCAATCCCCAGCTTTCCTTCGCAACTCGAATGGAAGATTGGACTTGCCTGGGCCAACACAAGAGGCAGCCTGAATTCCCCGTCGTAACTCGAGAATCCCGCCGTAACTCGAGAAAAACCACGTGGCTCCCCCGTCATCGCAAGATGAAGCCCTTTCCCGCTACAGCGCCTCAGGAGAAGTCCCACGTTAGGAATTGGAGGTCGAAAGGGCACTTGGCACCCTTGATGCGACCCACAAAGTTCCCCGAAATCCCGGTCTCCCTCGAGAGGAACACTGAGGTTTTCCGGCACCCCCTCCTCTGAGCCCTTTCTCCCCTCCTGATCTGGACAGGAGGGTCGACTCCCCTGCTTTGTCTGGAAGGGGTTCCCGACCTTCCGGTCGCACCTCAGGATGAGGCCGGTCTCACGAAGACATTCCAGACGTGGCCTCGTGGGTGGTTCCACATTCCGTAGGACCCCGATTTCCCGGTCCCCTCTTGATAAGAACCCGATGCCCGGACACCTCTCCGAACTCCACCCTGTGAATGAAGTCAACACGAAGGGGCAGTTTTTCCGTGCATCGTTCGGAAAAACCCCAGGTTCCAAATACAGCTCGACAAGCGGCCTCTCTCCCCGGGGACATCTCGAGAGGCAAGCGGAGTTCCATGCCTCAACCCAAGACGAGGCCTGACTCTCCTGTCCCCAGTCTGCAGGGACCCTGCGATCGGAGTCTGAAATCAGAGGTACCCTGCGGTTCCTGCCTCAACTGGAGATGAGGCCCTCTTCCAATGCACCAAACCCAGTGGAGTCCCGAGAGGCCCCTCCCACCTCCAGTTTCCCTGGCTTCTCAGAGCCACCATGAGAAGCCCCCTGAGGTCACCTGCACAAGTCGAGGGAACCCAGGGTTTCCTGCCTCAACCCGGGAAAGACCTCGAGAGACCTTCTTCAACACGTCTCGAGGCCAGATTCCCCTACCATGGCTCGGGAGCAATGACGCGCTCCCCTCGCCACTCGCATGGAGACCCGACTTCCCTGGCGCCCCACGAGAGGCTCACTGACCTCGCCGTCGTACCTCGTGAGAAACCGCACACTGGGGCCGCCGCTCGAGAACAACCCCGAGATTCCCCCGTCATCGAGAGATGAGGGCCTTCGTCTCCTGCATGGCCTAGAGACCAATCTCGCGACCTCTCTCCAAACGCCTCAGGAGGCTTGACTCCCTTGAGTCCACCCAGTGAGCTCCAAGAGATACCCGTCGCGATTCGAGAGCAGAGCGGGGTTCTTTGCTTCCACTCGAGATGAATGCCTGTCTCCCCGGGTGCGTCTGGAATGCAACCCCGAGATCCCTGTCGCCCCTGGAGAGGAACATTGGCTTCTGGACACAAGCCTAGATGAGGTCTATTGGCCCTGCAGTCACTCGAGAGCAATCCCCAGCTTTCCTTCGCAACTCGAATGGAAGATTGGACTTGCCTGGGCCAACACAAGAGGCAGCCTGAATTCCCCGTCGTAACTCGAGAATCCCGCCGTAACTCGAGAAAAACCACGTGGCTCCCCCGTCATCGCAAGATGAAGCCCTTTCCCGCTACAGCGCCTCAGGAGAAGTCCCACGTTAGGAATTGGAGGTCGAAAGGGCACTTGGCACCCTTGATGCGACCCACAAAGTTCCCCGAAATCCCGGTCTCCCTCGAGAGGAACACTGAGGTTTTCCGGCACCCCCTCCTCTGAGCCCTTTCTCCCCTCCTGATCTGGACAGGAGGGTCGACTCCCCTGCTTTGTCTGGAAGGGGTTCCCGACCTTCCGGTCGCACCTCAGGATGAGGCCGGTCTCACGAAGACATTCCAGACGTGGCCTCGTGGGTGGTTCCACATTCCGTAGGACCCCGATTTCCCGGTCCCCTCTTGATAAGAACCCGATGCCCGGACACCTCTCCGAACTCCACCCTGTGAATGAAGTCAACACGAAGGGGCAGTTTTTCCGTGCATCGTTCGGAAAAACCCCAGGTTCCAAATACAGCTCGACAAGCGGCCTCTCTCCCCGGGGACATCTCGAGAGGCAAGCGGAGTTCCATGCCTCAACCCAAGACGAGGCCTGACTCTCCTGTCCCCAGTCTGCAGGGACCCTGCGATCGGAGTCTGAAATCAGAGGTACCCTGCGGTTCCTGCCTCAACTGGAGATGAGGCCCTCTTCCAATGCACCAAACCCAGTGGAGTCCCGAGAGGCCCCTCCCACCTCCAGTTTCCCTGGCTTCTCAGAGCCACCATGAGAAGCCCCCTGAGGTCACCTGCACAAGTCGAGGGAACCCAGGGTTTCCTGCCTCAACCCGGGAAAGACCTCGAGAGACCTTCTTCAACACGTCTCGAGGCCAGATTCCCCTACCATGGCTCGGGAGCAATGACGCGCTCCCCTCGCCACTCGCATGGAGACCCGACTTCCCTGGCGCCCCACGAGAGGCTCACTGACCTCGCCGTCGTACCTCGTGAGAAACCGCACACTGGGGCCGCCGCTCGAGAACAACCCCGAGATTCCCCCGTCATCGAGAGATGAGGGCCTTCGTCTCCTGCATGGCCTAGAGACCAATCTCGCGACCTCTCTCCAAACGCCTCAGGAGGCTTGACTCCCTTGAGTCCACCCAGTGAGCTCCAAGAGATACCCGTCGCGATTCGAGAGCAGAGCGGGGTTCTTTGCTTCCACTCGAGATGAATGCCTGTCTCCCCGGGTGCGTCTGGAATGCAACCCCGAGATCCCTGTCGCCCCTGGAGAGGAACATTGGCTTCTGGACACAAGCCTAGATGAGGTCTATTGGCCCTGCAGTCACTCGAGAGCAATCCCCAGCTTTCCTTCGCAACTCGAATGGAAGATTGGACTTGCCTGGGCCAACACAAGAGGCAGCCTGAATTCCCCGTCGTAACTCGAGAATCCCGCCGTAACTCGAGAAAAACCACGTGGCTCCCCCGTCATCGCAAGATGAAGCCCTTTCCCGCTACAGCGCCTCAGGAGAAGTCCCACGTTAGGAATTGGAGGTCGAAAGGGCACTTGGCACCCTTGATGCGACCCACAAAGTTCCCCGAAATCCCGGTCTCCCTCGAGAGGAACACTGAGGTTTTCCGGCACCCCCTCCTCTGAGCCCTTTCTCCCCTCCTGATCTGGACAGGAGGGTCGACTCCCCTGCTTTGTCTGGAAGGGGTTCCCGACCTTCCGGTCGCACCTCAGGATGAGGCCGGTCTCACGAAGACATTCCAGACGTGGCCTCGTGGGTGGTTCCACATTCCGTAGGACCCCGATTTCCCGGTCCCCTCTTGATAAGAACCCGATGCCCGGACACCTCTCCGAACTCCACCCTGTGAATGAAGTCAACACGAAGGGGCAGTTTTTCCGTGCATCGTTCGGAAAAACCCCAGGTTCCAAATACAGCTCGACAAGCGGCCTCTCTCCCCGGGGACATCTCGAGAGGCAAGCGGAGTTCCATGCCTCAACCCAAGACGAGGCCTGACTCTCCTGTCCCCAGTCTGCAGGGACCCTGCGATCGGAGTCTGAAATCAGAGGTACCCTGCGGTTCCTGCCTCAACTGGAGATGAGGCCCTCTTCCAATGCACCAAACCCAGTGGAGTCCCGAGAGGCCCCTCCCACCTCCAGTTTCCCTGGCTTCTCAGAGCCACCATGAGAAGCCCCCTGAGGTCACCTGCACAAGTCGAGGGAACCCAGGGTTTCCTGCCTCAACCCGGGAAAGACCTCGAGAGACCTTCTTCAACACGTCTCGAGGCCAGATTCCCCTACCATGGCTCGGGAGCAATGACGCGCTCCCCTCGCCACTCGCATGGAGACCCGACTTCCCTGGCGCCCCACGAGAGGCTCACTGACCTCGCCGTCGTACCTCGTGAGAAACCGCACACTGGGGCCGCCGCTCGAGAACAACCCCGAGATTCCCCCGTCATCGAGAGATGAGGGCCTTCGTCTCCTGCATGGCCTAGAGACCAATCTCGCGACCTCTCTCCAAACGCCTCAGGAGGCTTGACTCCCTTGAGTCCACCCAGTGAGCTCCAAGAGATACCCGTCGCGATTCGAGAGCAGAGCGGGGTTCTTTGCTTCCACTCGAGATGAATGCCTGTCTCCCCGGGTGCGTCTGGAATGCAACCCCGAGATCCCTGTCGCCCCTGGAGAGGAACATTGGCTTCTGGACACAAGCCTAGATGAGGTCTATTGGCCCTGCAGTCACTCGAGAGCAATCCCCAGCTTTCCTTCGCAACTCGAATGGAAGATTGGACTTGCCTGGGCCAACACAAGAGGCAGCCTGAATTCCCCGTCGTAACTCGAGAATCCCGCCGTAACTCGAGAAAAACCACGTGGCTCCCCCGTCATCGCAAGATGAAGCCCTTTCCCGCTACAGCGCCTCAGGAGAAGTCCCACGTTAGGAATTGGAGGTCGAAAGGGCACTTGGCACCCTTGATGCGACCCACAAAGTTCCCCGAAATCCCGGTCTCCCTCGAGAGGAACACTGAGGTTTTCCGGCACCCCCTCCTCTGAGCCCTTTCTCCCCTCCTGATCTGGACAGGAGGGTCGACTCCCCTGCTTTGTCTGGAAGGGGTTCCCGACCTTCCGGTCGCACCTCAGGATGAGGCCGGTCTCACGAAGACATTCCAGACGTGGCCTCGTGGGTGGTTCCACATTCCGTAGGACCCCGATTTCCCGGTCCCCTCTTGATAAGAACCCGATGCCCGGACACCTCTCCGAACTCCACCCTGTGAATGAAGTCAACACGAAGGGGCAGTTTTTCCGTGCATCGTTCGGAAAAACCCCAGGTTCCAAATACAGCTCGACAAGCGGCCTCTCTCCCCGGGGACATCTCGAGAGGCAAGCGGAGTTCCATGCCTCAACCCAAGACGAGGCCTGACTCTCCTGTCCCCAGTCTGCAGGGACCCTGCGATCGGAGTCTGAAATCAGAGGTACCCTGCGGTTCCTGCCTCAACTGGAGATGAGGCCCTCTTCCAATGCACCAAACCCAGTGGAGTCCCGAGAGGCCCCTCCCACCTCCAGTTTCCCTGGCTTCTCAGAGCCACCATGAGAAGCCCCCTGAGGTCACCTGCACAAGTCGAGGGAACCCAGGGTTTCCTGCCTCAACCCGGGAAAGACCTCGAGAGACCTTCTTCAACACGTCTCGAGGCCAGATTCCCCTACCATGGCTCGGGAGCAATGACGCGCTCCCCTCGCCACTCGCATGGAGACCCGACTTCCCTGGCGCCCCACGAGAGGCTCACTGACCTCGCCGTCGTACCTCGTGAGAAACCGCACACTGGGGCCGCCGCTCGAGAACAACCCCGAGATTCCCCCGTCATCGAGAGATGAGGGCCTTCGTCTCCTGCATGGCCTAGAGACCAATCTCGCGACCTCTCTCCAAACGCCTCAGGAGGCTTGACTCCCTTGAGTCCACCCAGTGAGCTCCAAGAGATACCCGTCGCGATTCGAGAGCAGAGCGGGGTTCTTTGCTTCCACTCGAGATGAATGCCTGTCTCCCCGGGTGCGTCTGGAATGCAACCCCGAGATCCCTGTCGCCCCTGGAGAGGAACATTGGCTTCTGGACACAAGCCTAGATGAGGTCTATTGGCCCTGCAGTCACTCGAGAGCAATCCCCAGCTTTCCTTCGCAACTCGAATGGAAGATTGGACTTGCCTGGGCCAACACAAGAGGCAGCCTGAATTCCCCGTCGTAACTCGAGAATCCCGCCGTAACTCGAGAAAAACCACGTGGCTCCCCCGTCATCGCAAGATGAAGCCCTTTCCCGCTACAGCGCCTCAGGAGAAGTCCCACGTTAGGAATTGGAGGTCGAAAGGGCACTTGGCACCCTTGATGCGACCCACAAAGTTCCCCGAAATCCCGGTCTCCCTCGAGAGGAACACTGAGGTTTTCCGGCACCCCCTCCTCTGAGCCCTTTCTCCCCTCCTGATCTGGACAGGAGGGTCGACTCCCCTGCTTTGTCTGGAAGGGGTTCCCGACCTTCCGGTCGCACCTCAGGATGAGGCCGGTCTCACGAAGACATTCCAGACGTGGCCTCGTGGGTGGTTCCACATTCCGTAGGACCCCGATTTCCCGGTCCCCTCTTGATAAGAACCCGATGCCCGGACACCTCTCCGAACTCCACCCTGTGAATGAAGTCAACACGAAGGGGCAGTTTTTCCGTGCATCGTTCGGAAAAACCCCAGGTTCCAAATACAGCTCGACAAGCGGCCTCTCTCCCCGGGGACATCTCGAGAGGCAAGCGGAGTTCCATGCCTCAACCCAAGACGAGGCCTGACTCTCCTGTCCCCAGTCTGCAGGGACCCTGCGATCGGAGTCTGAAATCAGAGGTACCCTGCGGTTCCTGCCTCAACTGGAGATGAGGCCCTCTTCCAATGCACCAAACCCAGTGGAGTCCCGAGAGGCCCCTCCCACCTCCAGTTTCCCTGGCTTCTCAGAGCCACCATGAGAAGCCCCCTGAGGTCACCTGCACAAGTCGAGGGAACCCAGGGTTTCCTGCCTCAACCCGGGAAAGACCTCGAGAGACCTTCTTCAACACGTCTCGAGGCCAGATTCCCCTACCATGGCTCGGGAGCAATGACGCGCTCCCCTCGCCACTCGCATGGAGACCCGACTTCCCTGGCGCCCCACGAGAGGCTCACTGACCTCGCCGTCGTACCTCGTGAGAAACCGCACACTGGGGCCGCCGCTCGAGAACAACCCCGAGATTCCCCCGTCATCGAGAGATGAGGGCCTTCGTCTCCTGCATGGCCTAGAGACCAATCTCGCGACCTCTCTCCAAACGCCTCAGGAGGCTTGACTCCCTTGAGTCCACCCAGTGAGCTCCAAGAGATACCCGTCGCGATTCGAGAGCAGAGCGGGGTTCTTTGCTTCCACTCGAGATGAATGCCTGTCTCCCCGGGTGCGTCTGGAATGCAACCCCGAGATCCCTGTCGCCCCTGGAGAGGAACATTGGCTTCTGGACACAAGCCTAGATGAGGTCTATTGGCCCTGCAGTCACTCGAGAGCAATCCCCAGCTTTCCTTCGCAACTCGAATGGAAGATTGGACTTGCCTGGGCCAACACAAGAGGCAGCCTGAATTCCCCGTCGTAACTCGAGAATCCCGCCGTAACTCGAGAAAAACCACGTGGCTCCCCCGTCATCGCAAGATGAAGCCCTTTCCCGCTACAGCGCCTCAGGAGAAGTCCCACGTTAGGAATTGGAGGTCGAAAGGGCACTTGGCACCCTTGATGCGACCCACAAAGTTCCCCGAAATCCCGGTCTCCCTCGAGAGGAACACTGAGGTTTTCCGGCACCCCCTCCTCTGAGCCCTTTCTCCCCTCCTGATCTGGACAGGAGGGTCGACTCCCCTGCTTTGTCTGGAAGGGGTTCCCGACCTTCCGGTCGCACCTCAGGATGAGGCCGGTCTCACGAAGACATTCCAGACGTGGCCTCGTGGGTGGTTCCACATTCCGTAGGACCCCGATTTCCCGGTCCCCTCTTGATAAGAACCCGATGCCCGGACACCTCTCCGAACTCCACCCTGTGAATGAAGTCAACACGAAGGGGCAGTTTTTCCGTGCATCGTTCGGAAAAACCCCAGGTTCCAAATACAGCTCGACAAGCGGCCTCTCTCCCCGGGGACATCTCGAGAGGCAAGCGGAGTTCCATGCCTCAACCCAAGACGAGGCCTGACTCTCCTGTCCCCAGTCTGCAGGGACCCTGCGATCGGAGTCTGAAATCAGAGGTACCCTGCGGTTCCTGCCTCAACTGGAGATGAGGCCCTCTTCCAATGCACCAAACCCAGTGGAGTCCCGAGAGGCCCCTCCCACCTCCAGTTTCCCTGGCTTCTCAGAGCCACCATGAGAAGCCCCCTGAGGTCACCTGCACAAGTCGAGGGAACCCAGGGTTTCCTGCCTCAACCCGGGAAAGACCTCGAGAGACCTTCTTCAACACGTCTCGAGGCCAGATTCCCCTACCATGGCTCGGGAGCAATGACGCGCTCCCCTCGCCACTCGCATGGAGACCCGACTTCCCTGGCGCCCCACGAGAGGCTCACTGACCTCGCCGTCGTACCTCGTGAGAAACCGCACACTGGGGCCGCCGCTCGAGAACAACCCCGAGATTCCCCCGTCATCGAGAGATGAGGGCCTTCGTCTCCTGCATGGCCTAGAGACCAATCTCGCGACCTCTCTCCAAACGCCTCAGGAGGCTTGACTCCCTTGAGTCCACCCAGTGAGCTCCAAGAGATACCCGTCGCGATTCGAGAGCAGAGCGGGGTTCTTTGCTTCCACTCGAGATGAATGCCTGTCTCCCCGGGTGCGTCTGGAATGCAACCCCGAGATCCCTGTCGCCCCTGGAGAGGAACATTGGCTTCTGGACACAAGCCTAGATGAGGTCTATTGGCCCTGCAGTCACTCGAGAGCAATCCCCAGCTTTCCTTCGCAACTCGAATGGAAGATTGGACTTGCCTGGGCCAACACAAGAGGCAGCCTGAATTCCCCGTCGTAACTCGAGAATCCCGCCGTAACTCGAGAAAAACCACGTGGCTCCCCCGTCATCGCAAGATGAAGCCCTTTCCCGCTACAGCGCCTCAGGAGAAGTCCCACGTTAGGAATTGGAGGTCGAAAGGGCACTTGGCACCCTTGATGCGACCCACAAAGTTCCCCGAAATCCCGGTCTCCCTCGAGAGGAACACTGAGGTTTTCCGGCACCCCCTCCTCTGAGCCCTTTCTCCCCTCCTGATCTGGACAGGAGGGTCGACTCCCCTGCTTTGTCTGGAAGGGGTTCCCGACCTTCCGGTCGCACCTCAGGATGAGGCCGGTCTCACGAAGACATTCCAGACGTGGCCTCGTGGGTGGTTCCACATTCCGTAGGACCCCGATTTCCCGGTCCCCTCTTGATAAGAACCCGATGCCCGGACACCTCTCCGAACTCCACCCTGTGAATGAAGTCAACACGAAGGGGCAGTTTTTCCGTGCATCGTTCGGAAAACCCCAGGTTCCAAATACAGCTCGACAAGCGGCCTCTCTCCCCGGGGACATCTCGAGAGGCAAGCGGAGTTCCATGCCTCAACCCAAGACGAGGCCTGACTCTCCTGTCCCCAGTCTGCAGGGACCCTGCGATCGGAGTCTGAAATCAGAGGTACCCTGCGGTTCCTGCCTCAACTGGAGATGAGGCCCTCTTCCAATGCACCAAACCCAGTGGAGTCCCGAGAGGCCCCTCCCACCTCCAGTTTCCCTGGCTTCTCAGAGCCACCATGAGAAGCCCCCTGAGGTCACCTGCACAAGTCGAGGGAACCCAGGGTTTCCTGCCTCAACCCGGGAAAGACCTCGAGAGACCTTCTTCAACACGTCTCGAGGCCAGATTCCCCTACCATGGCTCGGGAGCAATGACGCGCTCCCCTCGCCACTCGCATGGAGACCCGACTTCCCTGGCGCCCCACGAGAGGCTCACTGACCTCGCCGTCGTACCTCGTGAGAAACCGCACACTGGGGCCGCCGCTCGAGAACAACCCCGAGATTCCCCCGTCATCGAGAGATGAGGGCCTTCGTCTCCTGCATGGCCTAGAGACCAATCTCGCGACCTCTCTCCAAACGCCTCAGGAGGCTTGACTCCCTTGAGTCCACCCAGTGAGCTCCAAGAGATACCCGTCGCGATTCGAGAGCAGAGCGGGGTTCTTTGCTTCCACTCGAGATGAATGCCTGTCTCCCCGGGTGCGTCTGGAATGCAACCCCGAGATCCCTGTCGCCCCTGGAGAGGAACATTGGCTTCTGGACACAAGCCTAGATGAGGTCTATTGGCCCTGCAGTCACTCGAGAGCAATCCCCAGCTTTCCTTCGCAACTCGAATGGAAGATTGGACTTGCCTGGGCCAACACAAGAGGCAGCCTGAATTCCCCGTCGTAACTCGAGAATCCCGCCGTAACTCGAGAAAAACCACGTGGCTCCCCCGTCATCGCAAGATGAAGCCCTTTCCCGCTACAGCGCCTCAGGAGAAGTCCCACGTTAGGAATTGGAGGTCGAAAGGGCACTTGGCACCCTTGATGCGACCCACAAAGTTCCCCGAAATCCCGGTCTCCCTCGAGAGGAACACTGAGGTTTTCCGGCACCCCCTCCTCTGAGCCCTTTCTCCCCTCCTGATCTGGACAGGAGGGTCGACTCCCCTGCTTTGTCTGGAAGGGGTTCCCGACCTTCCGGTCGCACCTCAGGATGAGGCCGGTCTCACGAAGACATTCCAGACGTGGCCTCGTGGGTGGTTCCACATTCCGTAGGACCCCGATTTCCCGGTCCCCTCTTGATAAGAACCCGATGCCCGGACACCTCTCCGAACTCCACCCTGTGAATGAAGTCAACACGAAGGGGCAGTTTTTCCGTGCATCGTTCGGAAAAACCCCAGGTTCCAAATACAGCTCGACAAGCGGCCTCTCTCCCCGGGGACATCTCGAGAGGCAAGCGGAGTTCCATGCCTCAACCCAAGACGAGGCCTGACTCTCCTGTCCCCAGTCTGCAGGGACCCTGCGATCGGAGTCTGAAATCAGAGGTACCCTGCGGTTCCTGCCTCAACTGGAGATGAGGCCCTCTTCCAATGCACCAAACCCAGTGGAGTCCCGAGAGGCCCCTCCCACCTCCAGTTTCCCTGGCTTCTCAGAGCCACCATGAGAAGCCCCCTGAGGTCACCTGCACAAGTCGAGGGAACCCAGGGTTTCCTGCCTCAACCCGGGAAAGACCTCGAGAGACCTTCTTCAACACGTCTCGAGGCCAGATTCCCCTACCATGGCTCGGGAGCAATGACGCGCTCCCCTCGCCACTCGCATGGAGACCCGACTTCCCTGGCGCCCCACGAGAGGCTCACTGACCTCGCCGTCGTACCTCGTGAGAAACCGCACACTGGGGCCGCCGCTCGAGAACAACCCCGAGATTCCCCCGTCATCGAGAGATGAGGGCCTTCGTCTCCTGCATGGCCTAGAGACCAATCTCGCGACCTCTCTCCAAACGCCTCAGGAGGCTTGACTCCCTTGAGTCCACCCAGTGAGCTCCAAGAGATACCCGTCGCGATTCGAGAGCAGAGCGGGGTTCTTTGCTTCCACTCGAGATGAATGCCTGTCTCCCCGGGTGCGTCTGGAATGCAACCCCGAGATCCCTGTCGCCCCTGGAGAGGAACATTGGCTTCTGGACACAAGCCTAGATGAGGTCTATTGGCCCTGCAGTCACTCGAGAGCAATCCCCAGCTTTCCTTCGCAACTCGAATGGAAGATTGGACTTGCCTGGGCCAACACAAGAGGCAGCCTGAATTCCCCGTCGTAACTCGAGAATCCCGCCGTAACTCGAGAAAAACCACGTGGCTCCCCCGTCATCGCAAGATGAAGCCCTTTCCCGCTACAGCGCCTCAGGAGAAGTCCCACGTTAGGAATTGGAGGTCGAAAGGGCACTTGGCACCCTTGATGCGACCCACAAAGTTCCCCGAAATCCCGGTCTCCCTCGAGAGGAACACTGAGGTTTTCCGGCACCCCCTCCTCTGAGCCCTTTCTCCCCTCCTGATCTGGACAGGAGGGTCGACTCCCCTGCTTTGTCTGGAAGGGGTTCCCGACCTTCCGGTCGCACCTCAGGATGAGGCCGGTCTCACGAAGACATTCCAGACGTGGCCTCGTGGGTGGTTCCACATTCCGTAGGACCCCGATTTCCCGGTCCCCTCTTGATAAGAACCCGATGCCCGGACACCTCTCCGAACTCCACCCTGTGAATGAAGTCAACACGAAGGGGCAGTTTTTCCGTGCATCGTTCGGAAAAACCCCAGGTTCCAAATACAGCTCGACAAGCGGCCTCTCTCCCCGGGGACATCTCGAGAGGCAAGCGGAGTTCCATGCCTCAACCCAAGACGAGGCCTGACTCTCCTGTCCCCAGTCTGCAGGGACCCTGCGATCGGAGTCTGAAATCAGAGGTACCCTGCGGTTCCTGCCTCAACTGGAGATGAGGCCCTCTTCCAATGCACCAAACCCAGTGGAGTCCCGAGAGGCCCCTCCCACCTCCAGTTTCCCTGGCTTCTCAGAGCCACCATGAGAAGCCCCCTGAGGTCACCTGCACAAGTCGAGGGAACCCAGGGTTTCCTGCCTCAACCCGGGAAAGACCTCGAGAGACCTTCTTCAACACGTCTCGAGGCCAGATTCCCCTACCATGGCTCGGGAGCAATGACGCGCTCCCCTCGCCACTCGCATGGAGACCCGACTTCCCTGGCGCCCCACGAGAGGCTCACTGACCTCGCCGTCGTACCTCGTGAGAAACCGCACACTGGGGCCGCCGCTCGAGAACAACCCCGAGATTCCCCCGTCATCGAGAGATGAGGGCCTTCGTCTCCTGCATGGCCTAGAGACCAATCTCGCGACCTCTCTCCAAACGCCTCAGGAGGCTTGACTCCCTTGAGTCCACCCAGTGAGCTCCAAGAGATACCCGTCGCGATTCGAGAGCAGAGCGGGGTTCTTTGCTTCCACTCGAGATGAATGCCTGTCTCCCCGGGTGCGTCTGGAATGCAACCCCGAGATCCCTGTCGCCCCTGGAGAGGAACATTGGCTTCTGGACACAAGCCTAGATGAGGTCTATTGGCCCTGCAGTCACTCGAGAGCAATCCCCAGCTTTCCTTCGCAACTCGAATGGAAGATTGGACTTGCCTGGGCCAACACAAGAGGCAGCCTGAATTCCCCGTCGTAACTCGAGAATCCCGCCGTAACTCGAGAAAAACCACGTGGCTCCCCCGTCATCGCAAGATGAAGCCCTTTCCCGCTACAGCGCCTCAGGAGAAGTCCCACGTTAGGAATTGGAGGTCGAAAGGGCACTTGGCACCCTTGATGCGACCCACAAAGTTCCCCGAAATCCCGGTCTCCCTCGAGAGGAACACTGAGGTTTTCCGGCACCCCCTCCTCTGAGCCCTTTCTCCCCTCCTGATCTGGACAGGAGGGTCGACTCCCCTGCTTTGTCTGGAAGGGGTTCCCGACCTTCCGGTCGCACCTCAGGATGAGGCCGGTCTCACGAAGACATTCCAGACGTGGCCTCGTGGGTGGTTCCACATTCCGTAGGACCCCGATTTCCCGGTCCCCTCTTGATAAGAACCCGATGCCCGGACACCTCTCCGAACTCCACCCTGTGAATGAAGTCAACACGAAGGGGCAGTTTTTCCGTGCATCGTTCGGAAAAACCCCAGGTTCCAAATACAGCTCGACAAGCGGCCTCTCTCCCCGGGGACATCTCGAGAGGCAAGCGGAGTTCCATGCCTCAACCCAAGACGAGGCCTGACTCTCCTGTCCCCAGTCTGCAGGGACCCTGCGATCGGAGTCTGAAATCAGAGGTACCCTGCGGTTCCTGCCTCAACTGGAGATGAGGCCCTCTTCCAATGCACCAAACCCAGTGGAGTCCCGAGAGGCCCCTCCCACCTCCAGTTTCCCTGGCTTCTCAGAGCCACCATGAGAAGCCCCCTGAGGTCACCTGCACAAGTCGAGGGAACCCAGGGTTTCCTGCCTCAACCCGGGAAAGACCTCGAGAGACCTTCTTCAACACGTCTCGAGGCCAGATTCCCCTACCATGGCTCGGGAGCAATGACGCGCTCCCCTCGCCACTCGCATGGAGACCCGACTTCCCTGGCGCCCCACGAGAGGCTCACTGACCTCGCCGTCGTACCTCGTGAGAAACCGCACACTGGGGCCGCCGCTCGAGAACAACCCCGAGATTCCCCCGTCATCGAGAGATGAGGGCCTTCGTCTCCTGCATGGCCTAGAGACCAATCTCGCGACCTCTCTCCAAACGCCTCAGGAGGCTTGACTCCCTTGAGTCCACCCAGTGAGCTCCAAGAGATACCCGTCGCGATTCGAGAGCAGAGCGGGGTTCTTTGCTTCCACTCGAGATGAATGCCTGTCTCCCCGGGTGCGTCTGGAATGCAACCCCGAGATCCCTGTCGCCCCTGGAGAGGAACATTGGCTTCTGGACACAAGCCTAGATGAGGTCTATTGGCCCTGCAGTCACTCGAGAGCAATCCCCAGCTTTCCTTCGCAACTCGAATGGAAGATTGGACTTGCCTGGGCCAACACAAGAGGCAGCCTGAATTCCCCGTCGTAACTCGAGAATCCCGCCGTAACTCGAGAAAAACCACGTGGCTCCCCCGTCATCGCAAGATGAAGCCCTTTCCCGCTACAGCGCCTCAGGAGAAGTCCCACGTTAGGAATTGGAGGTCGAAAGGGCACTTGGCACCCTTGATGCGACCCACAAAGTTCCCCGAAATCCCGGTCTCCCTCGAGAGGAACACTGAGGTTTTCCGGCACCCCCTCCTCTGAGCCCTTTCTCCCCTCCTGATCTGGACAGGAGGGTCGACTCCCCTGCTTTGTCTGGAAGGGGTTCCCGACCTTCCGGTCGCACCTCAGGATGAGGCCGGTCTCACGAAGACATTCCAGACGTGGCCTCGTGGGTGGTTCCACATTCCGTAGGACCCCGATTTCCCGGTCCCCTCTTGATAAGAACCCGATGCCCGGACACCTCTCCGAACTCCACCCTGTGAATGAAGTCAACACGAAGGGGCAGTTTTTCCGTGCATCGTTCGGAAAAACCCCAGGTTCCAAATACAGCTCGACAAGCGGCCTCTCTCCCCGGGGACATCTCGAGAGGCAAGCGGAGTTCCATGCCTCAACCCAAGACGAGGCCTGACTCTCCTGTCCCCAGTCTGCAGGGACCCTGCGATCGGAGTCTGAAATCAGAGGTACCCTGCGGTTCCTGCCTCAACTGGAGATGAGGCCCTCTTCCAATGCACCAAACCCAGTGGAGTCCCGAGAGGCCCCTCCCACCTCCAGTTTCCCTGGCTTCTCAGAGCCACCATGAGAAGCCCCCTGAGGTCACCTGCACAAGTCGAGGGAACCCAGGGTTTCCTGCCTCAACCCGGGAAAGACCTCGAGAGACCTTCTTCAACACGTCTCGAGGCCAGATTCCCCTACCATGGCTCGGGAGCAATGACGCGCTCCCCTCGCCACTCGCATGGAGACCCGACTTCCCTGGCGCCCCACGAGAGGCTCACTGACCTCGCCGTCGTACCTCGTGAGAAACCGCACACTGGGGCCGCCGCTCGAGAACAACCCCGAGATTCCCCCGTCATCGAGAGATGAGGGCCTTCGTCTCCTGCATGGCCTAGAGACCAATCTCGCGACCTCTCTCCAAACGCCTCAGGAGGCTTGACTCCCTTGAGTCCACCCAGTGAGCTCCAAGAGATACCCGTCGCGATTCGAGAGCAGAGCGGGGTTCTTTGCTTCCACTCGAGATGAATGCCTGTCTCCCCGGGTGCGTCTGGAATGCAACCCCGAGATCCCTGTCGCCCCTGGAGAGGAACATTGGCTTCTGGACACAAGCCTAGATGAGGTCTATTGGCCCTGCAGTCACTCGAGAGCAATCCCCAGCTTTCCTTCGCAACTCGAATGGAAGATTGGACTTGCCTGGGCCAACACAAGAGGCAGCCTGAATTCCCCGTCGTAACTCGAGAATCCCGCCGTAACTCGAGAAAAACCACGTGGCTCCCCCGTCATCGCAAGATGAAGCCCTTTCCCGCTACAGCGCCTCAGGAGAAGTCCCACGTTAGGAATTGGAGGTCGAAAGGGCACTTGGCACCCTTGATGCGACCCACAAAGTTCCCCGAAATCCCGGTCTCCCTCGAGAGGAACACTGAGGTTTTCCGGCACCCCCTCCTCTGAGCCCTTTCTCCCCTCCTGATCTGGACAGGAGGGTCGACTCCCCTGCTTTGTCTGGAAGGGGTTCCCGACCTTCCGGTCGCACCTCAGGATGAGGCCGGTCTCACGAAGACATTCCAGACGTGGCCTCGTGGGTGGTTCCACATTCCGTAGGACCCCGATTTCCCGGTCCCCTCTTGATAAGAACCCGATGCCCGGACACCTCTCCGAACTCCACCCTGTGAATGAAGTCAACACGAAGGGGCAGTTTTTCCGTGCATCGTTCGGAAAAACCCCAGGTTCCAAATACAGCTCGACAAGCGGCCTCTCTCCCCGGGGACATCTCGAGAGGCAAGCGGAGTTCCATGCCTCAACCCAAGACGAGGCCTGACTCTCCTGTCCCCAGTCTGCAGGGACCCTGCGATCGGAGTCTGAAATCAGAGGTACCCTGCGGTTCCTGCCTCAACTGGAGATGAGGCCCTCTTCCAATGCACCAAACCCAGTGGAGTCCCGAGAGGCCCCTCCCACCTCCAGTTTCCCTGGCTTCTCAGAGCCACCATGAGAAGCCCCCTGAGGTCACCTGCACAAGTCGAGGGAACCCAGGGTTTCCTGCCTCAACCCGGGAAAGACCTCGAGAGACCTTCTTCAACACGTCTCGAGGCCAGATTCCCCTACCATGGCTCGGGAGCAATGACGCGCTCCCCTCGCCACTCGCATGGAGACCCGACTTCCCTGGCGCCCCACGAGAGGCTCACTGACCTCGCCGTCGTACCTCGTGAGAAACCGCACACTGGGGCCGCCGCTCGAGAACAACCCCGAGATTCCCCCGTCATCGAGAGATGAGGGCCTTCGTCTCCTGCATGGCCTAGAGACCAATCTCGCGACCTCTCTCCAAACGCCTCAGGAGGCTTGACTCCCTTGAGTCCACCCAGTGAGCTCCAAGAGATACCCGTCGCGATTCGAGAGCAGAGCGGGGTTCTTTGCTTCCACTCGAGATGAATGCCTGTCTCCCCGGGTGCGTCTGGAATGCAACCCCGAGATCCCTGTCGCCCCTGGAGAGGAACATTGGCTTCTGGACACAAGCCTAGATGAGGTCTATTGGCCCTGCAGTCACTCGAGAGCAATCCCCAGCTTTCCTTCGCAACTCGAATGGAAGATTGGACTTGCCTGGGCCAACACAAGAGGCAGCCTGAATTCCCCGTCGTAACTCGAGAATCCCGCCGTAACTCGAGAAAAACCACGTGGCTCCCCCGTCATCGCAAGATGAAGCCCTTTCCCGCTACAGCGCCTCAGGAGAAGTCCCACGTTAGGAATTGGAGGTCGAAAGGGCACTTGGCACCCTTGATGCGACCCACAAAGTTCCCCGAAATCCCGGTCTCCCTCGAGAGGAACACTGAGGTTTTCCGGCACCCCCTCCTCTGAGCCCTTTCTCCCCTCCTGATCTGGACAGGAGGGTCGACTCCCCTGCTTTGTCTGGAAGGGGTTCCCGACCTTCCGGTCGCACCTCAGGATGAGGCCGGTCTCACGAAGACATTCCAGACGTGGCCTCGTGGGTGGTTCCACATTCCGTAGGACCCCGATTTCCCGGTCCCCTCTTGATAAGAACCCGATGCCCGGACACCTCTCCGAACTCCACCCTGTGAATGAAGTCAACACGAAGGGGCAGTTTTTCCGTGCATCGTTCGGAAAAACCCCAGGTTCCAAATACAGCTCGACAAGCGGCCTCTCTCCCCGGGGACATCTCGAGAGGCAAGCGGAGTTCCATGCCTCAACCCAAGACGAGGCCTGACTCTCCTGTCCCCAGTCTGCAGGGACCCTGCGATCGGAGTCTGAAATCAGAGGTACCCTGCGGTTCCTGCCTCAACTGGAGATGAGGCCCTCTTCCAATGCACCAAACCCAGTGGAGTCCCGAGAGGCCCCTCCCACCTCCAGTTTCCCTGGCTTCTCAGAGCCACCATGAGAAGCCCCCTGAGGTCACCTGCACAAGTCGAGGGAACCCAGGGTTTCCTGCCTCAACCCGGGAAAGACCTCGAGAGACCTTCTTCAACACGTCTCGAGGCCAGATTCCCCTACCATGGCTCGGGAGCAATGACGCGCTCCCCTCGCCACTCGCATGGAGACCCGACTTCCCTGGCGCCCCACGAGAGGCTCACTGACCTCGCCGTCGTACCTCGTGAGAAACCGCACACTGGGGCCGCCGCTCGAGAACAACCCCGAGATTCCCCCGTCATCGAGAGATGAGGGCCTTCGTCTCCTGCATGGCCTAGAGACCAATCTCGCGACCTCTCTCCAAACGCCTCAGGAGGCTTGACTCCCTTGAGTCCACCCAGTGAGCTCCAAGAGATACCCGTCGCGATTCGAGAGCAGAGCGGGGTTCTTTGCTTCCACTCGAGATGAATGCCTGTCTCCCCGGGTGCGTCTGGAATGCAACCCCGAGATCCCTGTCGCCCCTGGAGAGGAACATTGGCTTCTGGACACAAGCCTAGATGAGGTCTATTGGCCCTGCAGTCACTCGAGAGCAATCCCCAGCTTTCCTTCGCAACTCGAATGGAAGATTGGACTTGCCTGGGCCAACACAAGAGGCAGCCTGAATTCCCCGTCGTAACTCGAGAATCCCGCCGTAACTCGAGAAAAACCACGTGGCTCCCCCGTCATCGCAAGATGAAGCCCTTTCCCGCTACAGCGCCTCAGGAGAAGTCCCACGTTAGGAATTGGAGGTCGAAAGGGCACTTGGCACCCTTGATGCGACCCACAAAGTTCCCCGAAATCCCGGTCTCCCTCGAGAGGAACACTGAGGTTTTCCGGCACCCCCTCCTCTGAGCCCTTTCTCCCCTCCTGATCTGGACAGGAGGGTCGACTCCCCTGCTTTGTCTGGAAGGGGTTCCCGACCTTCCGGTCGCACCTCAGGATGAGGCCGGTCTCACGAAGACATTCCAGACGTGGCCTCGTGGGTGGTTCCACATTCCGTAGGACCCCGATTTCCCGGTCCCCTCTTGATAAGAACCCGATGCCCGGACACCTCTCCGAACTCCACCCTGTGAATGAAGTCAACACGAAGGGGCAGTTTTTCCGTGCATCGTTCGGAAAAACCCCAGGTTCCAAATACAGCTCGACAAGCGGCCTCTCTCCCCGGGGACATCTCGAGAGGCAAGCGGAGTTCCATGCCTCAACCCAAGACGAGGCCTGACTCTCCTGTCCCCAGTCTGCAGGGACCCTGCGATCGGAGTCTGAAATCAGAGGTACCCTGCGGTTCCTGCCTCAACTGGAGATGAGGCCCTCTTCCAATGCACCAAACCCAGTGGAGTCCCGAGAGGCCCCTCCCACCTCCAGTTTCCCTGGCTTCTCAGAGCCACCATGAGAAGCCCCCTGAGGTCACCTGCACAAGTCGAGGGAACCCAGGGTTTCCTGCCTCAACCCGGGAAAGACCTCGAGAGACCTTCTTCAACACGTCTCGAGGCCAGATTCCCCTACCATGGCTCGGGAGCAATGACGCGCTCCCCTCGCCACTCGCATGGAGACCCGACTTCCCTGGCGCCCCACGAGAGGCTCACTGACCTCGCCGTCGTACCTCGTGAGAAACCGCACACTGGGGCCGCCGCTCGAGAACAACCCCGAGATTCCCCCGTCATCGAGAGATGAGGGCCTTCGTCTCCTGCATGGCCTAGAGACCAATCTCGCGACCTCTCTCCAAACGCCTCAGGAGGCTTGACTCCCTTGAGTCCACCCAGTGAGCTCCAAGAGATACCCGTCGCGATTCGAGAGCAGAGCGGGGTTCTTTGCTTCCACTCGAGATGAATGCCTGTCTCCCCGGGTGCGTCTGGAATGCAACCCCGAGATCCCTGTCGCCCCTGGAGAGGAACATTGGCTTCTGGACACAAGCCTAGATGAGGTCTATTGGCCCTGCAGTCACTCGAGAGCAATCCCCAGCTTTCCTTCGCAACTCGAATGGAAGATTGGACTTGCCTGGGCCAACACAAGAGGCAGCCTGAATTCCCCGTCGTAACTCGAGAATCCCGCCGTAACTCGAGAAAAACCACGTGGCTCCCCCGTCATCGCAAGATGAAGCCCTTTCCCGCTACAGCGCCTCAGGAGAAGTCCCACGTTAGGAATTGGAGGTCGAAAGGGCACTTGGCACCCTTGATGCGACCCACAAAGTTCCCCGAAATCCCGGTCTCCCTCGAGAGGAACACTGAGGTTTTCCGGCACCCCCTCCTCTGAGCCCTTTCTCCCCTCCTGATCTGGACAGGAGGGTCGACTCCCCTGCTTTGTCTGGAAGGGGTTCCCGACCTTCCGGTCGCACCTCAGGATGAGGCCGGTCTCACGAAGACATTCCAGACGTGGCCTCGTGGGTGGTTCCACATTCCGTAGGACCCCGATTTCCCGGTCCCCTCTTGATAAGAACCCGATGCCCGGACACCTCTCCGAACTCCACCCTGTGAATGAAGTCAACACGAAGGGGCAGTTTTTCCGTGCATCGTTCGGAAAAACCCCAGGTTCCAAATACAGCTCGACAAGCGGCCTCTCTCCCCGGGGACATCTCGAGAGGCAAGCGGAGTTCCATGCCTCAACCCAAGACGAGGCCTGACTCTCCTGTCCCCAGTCTGCAGGGACCCTGCGATCGGAGTCTGAAATCAGAGGTACCCTGCGGTTCCTGCCTCAACTGGAGATGAGGCCCTCTTCCAATGCACCAAACCCAGTGGAGTCCCGAGAGGCCCCTCCCACCTCCAGTTTCCCTGGCTTCTCAGAGCCACCATGAGAAGCCCCCTGAGGTCACCTGCACAAGTCGAGGGAACCCAGGGTTTCCTGCCTCAACCCGGGAAAGACCTCGAGAGACCTTCTTCAACACGTCTCGAGGCCAGATTCCCCTACCATGGCTCGGGAGCAATGACGCGCTCCCCTCGCCACTCGCATGGAGACCCGACTTCCCTGGCGCCCCACGAGAGGCTCACTGACCTCGCCGTCGTACCTCGTGAGAAACCGCACACTGGGGCCGCCGCTCGAGAACAACCCCGAGATTCCCCCGTCATCGAGAGATGAGGGCCTTCGTCTCCTGCATGGCCTAGAGACCAATCTCGCGACCTCTCTCCAAACGCCTCAGGAGGCTTGACTCCCTTGAGTCCACCCAGTGAGCTCCAAGAGATACCCGTCGCGATTCGAGAGCAGAGCGGGGTTCTTTGCTTCCACTCGAGATGAATGCCTGTCTCCCCGGGTGCGTCTGGAATGCAACCCCGAGATCCCTGTCGCCCCTGGAGAGGAACATTGGCTTCTGGACACAAGCCTAGATGAGGTCTATTGGCCCTGCAGTCACTCGAGAGCAATCCCCAGCTTTCCTTCGCAACTCGAATGGAAGATTGGACTTGCCTGGGCCAACACAAGAGGCAGCCTGAATTCCCCGTCGTAACTCGAGAATCCCGCCGTAACTCGAGAAAAACCACGTGGCTCCCCCGTCATCGCAAGATGAAGCCCTTTCCCGCTACAGCGCCTCAGGAGAAGTCCCACGTTAGGAATTGGAGGTCGAAAGGGCACTTGGCACCCTTGATGCGACCCACAAAGTTCCCCGAAATCCCGGTCTCCCTCGAGAGGAACACTGAGGTTTTCCGGCACCCCCTCCTCTGAGCCCTTTCTCCCCTCCTGATCTGGACAGGAGGGTCGACTCCCCTGCTTTGTCTGGAAGGGGTTCCCGACCTTCCGGTCGCACCTCAGGATGAGGCCGGTCTCACGAAGACATTCCAGACGTGGCCTCGTGGGTGGTTCCACATTCCGTAGGACCCCGATTTCCCGGTCCCCTCTTGATAAGAACCCGATGCCCGGACACCTCTCCGAACTCCACCCTGTGAATGAAGTCAACACGAAGGGGCAGTTTTTCCGTGCATCGTTCGGAAAAACCCCAGGTTCCAAATACAGCTCGACAAGCGGCCTCTCTCCCCGGGGACATCTCGAGAGGCAAGCGGAGTTCCATGCCTCAACCCAAGACGAGGCCTGACTCTCCTGTCCCCAGTCTGCAGGGACCCTGCGATCGGAGTCTGAAATCAGAGGTACCCTGCGGTTCCTGCCTCAACTGGAGATGAGGCCCTCTTCCAATGCACCAAACCCAGTGGAGTCCCGAGAGGCCCCTCCCACCTCCAGTTTCCCTGGCTTCTCAGAGCCACCATGAGAAGCCCCCTGAGGTCACCTGCACAAGTCGAGGGAACCCAGGGTTTCCTGCCTCAACCCGGGAAAGACCTCGAGAGACCTTCTTCAACACGTCTCGAGGCCAGATTCCCCTACCATGGCTCGGGAGCAATGACGCGCTCCCCTCGCCACTCGCATGGAGACCCGACTTCCCTGGCGCCCCACGAGAGGCTCACTGACCTCGCCGTCGTACCTCGTGAGAAACCGCACACTGGGGCCGCCGCTCGAGAACAACCCCGAGATTCCCCCGTCATCGAGAGATGAGGGCCTTCGTCTCCTGCATGGCCTAGAGACCAATCTCGCGACCTCTCTCCAAACGCCTCAGGAGGCTTGACTCCCTTGAGTCCACCCAGTGAGCTCCAAGAGATACCCGTCGCGATTCGAGAGCAGAGCGGGGTTCTTTGCTTCCACTCGAGATGAATGCCTGTCTCCCCGGGTGCGTCTGGAATGCAACCCCGAGATCCCTGTCGCCCCTGGAGAGGAACATTGGCTTCTGGACACAAGCCTAGATGAGGTCTATTGGCCCTGCAGTCACTCGAGAGCAATCCCCAGCTTTCCTTCGCAACTCGAATGGAAGATTGGACTTGCCTGGGCCAACACAAGAGGCAGCCTGAATTCCCCGTCGTAACTCGAGAATCCCGCCGTAACTCGAGAAAAACCACGTGGCTCCCCCGTCATCGCAAGATGAAGCCCTTTCCCGCTACAGCGCCTCAGGAGAAGTCCCACGTTAGGAATTGGAGGTCGAAAGGGCACTTGGCACCCTTGATGCGACCCACAAAGTTCCCCGAAATCCCGGTCTCCCTCGAGAGGAACACTGAGGTTTTCCGGCACCCCCTCCTCTGAGCCCTTTCTCCCCTCCTGATCTGGACAGGAGGGTCGACTCCCCTGCTTTGTCTGGAAGGGGTTCCCGACCTTCCGGTCGCACCTCAGGATGAGGCCGGTCTCACGAAGACATTCCAGACGTGGCCTCGTGGGTGGTTCCACATTCCGTAGGACCCCGATTTCCCGGTCCCCTCTTGATAAGAACCCGATGCCCGGACACCTCTCCGAACTCCACCCTGTGAATGAAGTCAACACGAAGGGGCAGTTTTTCCGTGCATCGTTCGGAAAAACCCCAGGTTCCAAATACAGCTCGACAAGCGGCCTCTCTCCCCGGGGACATCTCGAGAGGCAAGCGGAGTTCCATGCCTCAACCCAAGACGAGGCCTGACTCTCCTGTCCCCAGTCTGCAGGGACCCTGCGATCGGAGTCTGAAATCAGAGGTACCCTGCGGTTCCTGCCTCAACTGGAGATGAGGCCCTCTTCCAATGCACCAAACCCAGTGGAGTCCCGAGAGGCCCCTCCCACCTCCAGTTTCCCTGGCTTCTCAGAGCCACCATGAGAAGCCCCCTGAGGTCACCTGCACAAGTCGAGGGAACCCAGGGTTTCCTGCCTCAACCCGGGAAAGACCTCGAGAGACCTTCTTCAACACGTCTCGAGGCCAGATTCCCCTACCATGGCTCGGGAGCAATGACGCGCTCCCCTCGCCACTCGCATGGAGACCCGACTTCCCTGGCGCCCCACGAGAGGCTCACTGACCTCGCCGTCGTACCTCGTGAGAAACCGCACACTGGGGCCGCCGCTCGAGAACAACCCCGAGATTCCCCCGTCATCGAGAGATGAGGGCCTTCGTCTCCTGCATGGCCTAGAGACCAATCTCGCGACCTCTCTCCAAACGCCTCAGGAGGCTTGACTCCCTTGAGTCCACCCAGTGAGCTCCAAGAGATACCCGTCGCGATTCGAGAGCAGAGCGGGGTTCTTTGCTTCCACTCGAGATGAATGCCTGTCTCCCCGGGTGCGTCTGGAATGCAACCCCGAGATCCCTGTCGCCCCTGGAGAGGAACATTGGCTTCTGGACACAAGCCTAGATGAGGTCTATTGGCCCTGCAGTCACTCGAGAGCAATCCCCAGCTTTCCTTCGCAACTCGAATGGAAGATTGGACTTGCCTGGGCCAACACAAGAGGCAGCCTGAATTCCCCGTCGTAACTCGAGAATCCCGCCGTAACTCGAGAAAAACCACGTGGCTCCCCCGTCATCGCAAGATGAAGCCCTTTCCCGCTACAGCGCCTCAGGAGAAGTCCCACGTTAGGAATTGGAGGTCGAAAGGGCACTTGGCACCCTTGATGCGACCCACAAAGTTCCCCGAAATCCCGGTCTCCCTCGAGAGGAACACTGAGGTTTTCCGGCACCCCCTCCTCTGAGCCCTTTCTCCCCTCCTGATCTGGACAGGAGGGTCGACTCCCCTGCTTTGTCTGGAAGGGGTTCCCGACCTTCCGGTCGCACCTCAGGATGAGGCCGGTCTCACGAAGACATTCCAGACGTGGCCTCGTGGGTGGTTCCACATTCCGTAGGACCCCGATTTCCCGGTCCCCTCTTGATAAGAACCCGATGCCCGGACACCTCTCCGAACTCCACCCTGTGAATGAAGTCAACACGAAGGGGCAGTTTTTCCGTGCATCGTTCGGAAAAACCCCAGGTTCCAAATACAGCTCGACAAGCGGCCTCTCTCCCCGGGGACATCTCGAGAGGCAAGCGGAGTTCCATGCCTCAACCCAAGACGAGGCCTGACTCTCCTGTCCCCAGTCTGCAGGGACCCTGCGATCGGAGTCTGAAATCAGAGGTACCCTGCGGTTCCTGCCTCAACTGGAGATGAGGCCCTCTTCCAATGCACCAAACCCAGTGGAGTCCCGAGAGGCCCCTCCCACCTCCAGTTTCCCTGGCTTCTCAGAGCCACCATGAGAAGCCCCCTGAGGTCACCTGCACAAGTCGAGGGAACCCAGGGTTTCCTGCCTCAACCCGGGAAAGACCTCGAGAGACCTTCTTCAACACGTCTCGAGGCCAGATTCCCCTACCATGGCTCGGGAGCAATGACGCGCTCCCCTCGCCACTCGCATGGAGACCCGACTTCCCTGGCGCCCCACGAGAGGCTCACTGACCTCGCCGTCGTACCTCGTGAGAAACCGCACACTGGGGCCGCCGCTCGAGAACAACCCCGAGATTCCCCCGTCATCGAGAGATGAGGGCCTTCGTCTCCTGCATGGCCTAGAGACCAATCTCGCGACCTCTCTCCAAACGCCTCAGGAGGCTTGACTCCCTTGAGTCCACCCAGTGAGCTCCAAGAGATACCCGTCGCGATTCGAGAGCAGAGCGGGGTTCTTTGCTTCCACTCGAGATGAATGCCTGTCTCCCCGGGTGCGTCTGGAATGCAACCCCGAGATCCCTGTCGCCCCTGGAGAGGAACATTGGCTTCTGGACACAAGCCTAGATGAGGTCTATTGGCCCTGCAGTCACTCGAGAGCAATCCCCAGCTTTCCTTCGCAACTCGAATGGAAGATTGGACTTGCCTGGGCCAACACAAGAGGCAGCCTGAATTCCCCGTCGTAACTCGAGAATCCCGCCGTAACTCGAGAAAAACCACGTGGCTCCCCCGTCATCGCAAGATGAAGCCCTTTCCCGCTACAGCGCCTCAGGAGAAGTCCCACGTTAGGAATTGGAGGTCGAAAGGGCACTTGGCACCCTTGATGCGACCCACAAAGTTCCCCGAAATCCCGGTCTCCCTCGAGAGGAACACTGAGGTTTTCCGGCACCCCCTCCTCTGAGCCCTTTCTCCCCTCCTGATCTGGACAGGAGGGTCGACTCCCCTGCTTTGTCTGGAAGGGGTTCCCGACCTTCCGGTCGCACCTCAGGATGAGGCCGGTCTCACGAAGACATTCCAGACGTGGCCTCGTGGGTGGTTCCACATTCCGTAGGACCCCGATTTCCCGGTCCCCTCTTGATAAGAACCCGATGCCCGGACACCTCTCCGAACTCCACCCTGTGAATGAAGTCAACACGAAGGGGCAGTTTTTCCGTGCATCGTTCGGAAAAACCCCAGGTTCCAAATACAGCTCGACAAGCGGCCTCTCTCCCCGGGGACATCTCGAGAGGCAAGCGGAGTTCCATGCCTCAACCCAAGACGAGGCCTGACTCTCCTGTCCCCAGTCTGCAGGGACCCTGCGATCGGAGTCTGAAATCAGAGGTACCCTGCGGTTCCTGCCTCAACTGGAGATGAGGCCCTCTTCCAATGCACCAAACCCAGTGGAGTCCCGAGAGGCCCCTCCCACCTCCAGTTTCCCTGGCTTCTCAGAGCCACCATGAGAAGCCCCCTGAGGTCACCTGCACAAGTCGAGGGAACCCAGGGTTTCCTGCCTCAACCCGGGAAAGACCTCGAGAGACCTTCTTCAACACGTCTCGAGGCCAGATTCCCCTACCATGGCTCGGGAGCAATGACGCGCTCCCCTCGCCACTCGCATGGAGACCCGACTTCCCTGGCGCCCCACGAGAGGCTCACTGACCTCGCCGTCGTACCTCGTGAGAAACCGCACACTGGGGCCGCCGCTCGAGAACAACCCCGAGATTCCCCCGTCATCGAGAGATGAGGGCCTTCGTCTCCTGCATGGCCTAGAGACCAATCTCGCGACCTCTCTCCAAACGCCTCAGGAGGCTTGACTCCCTTGAGTCCACCCAGTGAGCTCCAAGAGATACCCGTCGCGATTCGAGAGCAGAGCGGGGTTCTTTGCTTCCACTCGAGATGAATGCCTGTCTCCCCGGGTGCGTCTGGAATGCAACCCCGAGATCCCTGTCGCCCCTGGAGAGGAACATTGGCTTCTGGACACAAGCCTAGATGAGGTCTATTGGCCCTGCAGTCACTCGAGAGCAATCCCCAGCTTTCCTTCGCAACTCGAATGGAAGATTGGACTTGCCTGGGCCAACACAAGAGGCAGCCTGAATTCCCCGTCGTAACTCGAGAATCCCGCCGTAACTCGAGAAAAACCACGTGGCTCCCCCGTCATCGCAAGATGAAGCCCTTTCCCGCTACAGCGCCTCAGGAGAAGTCCCACGTTAGGAATTGGAGGTCGAAAGGGCACTTGGCACCCTTGATGCGACCCACAAAGTTCCCCGAAATCCCGGTCTCCCTCGAGAGGAACACTGAGGTTTTCCGGCACCCCCTCCTCTGAGCCCTTTCTCCCCTCCTGATCTGGACAGGAGGGTCGACTCCCCTGCTTTGTCTGGAAGGGGTTCCCGACCTTCCGGTCGCACCTCAGGATGAGGCCGGTCTCACGAAGACATTCCAGACGTGGCCTCGTGGGTGGTTCCACATTCCGTAGGACCCCGATTTCCCGGTCCCCTCTTGATAAGAACCCGATGCCCGGACACCTCTCCGAACTCCACCCTGTGAATGAAGTCAACACGAAGGGGCAGTTTTTCCGTGCATCGTTCGGAAAAACCCCAGGTTCCAAATACAGCTCGACAAGCGGCCTCTCTCCCCGGGGACATCTCGAGAGGCAAGCGGAGTTCCATGCCTCAACCCAAGACGAGGCCTGACTCTCCTGTCCCCAGTCTGCAGGGACCCTGCGATCGGAGTCTGAAATCAGAGGTACCCTGCGGTTCCTGCCTCAACTGGAGATGAGGCCCTCTTCCAATGCACCAAACCCAGTGGAGTCCCGAGAGGCCCCTCCCACCTCCAGTTTCCCTGGCTTCTCAGAGCCACCATGAGAAGCCCCCTGAGGTCACCTGCACAAGTCGAGGGAACCCAGGGTTTCCTGCCTCAACCCGGGAAAGACCTCGAGAGACCTTCTTCAACACGTCTCGAGGCCAGATTCCCCTACCATGGCTCGGGAGCAATGACGCGCTCCCCTCGCCACTCGCATGGAGACCCGACTTCCCTGGCGCCCCACGAGAGGCTCACTGACCTCGCCGTCGTACCTCGTGAGAAACCGCACACTGGGGCCGCCGCTCGAGAACAACCCCGAGATTCCCCCGTCATCGAGAGATGAGGGCCTTCGTCTCCTGCATGGCCTAGAGACCAATCTCGCGACCTCTCTCCAAACGCCTCAGGAGGCTTGACTCCCTTGAGTCCACCCAGTGAGCTCCAAGAGATACCCGTCGCGATTCGAGAGCAGAGCGGGGTTCTTTGCTTCCACTCGAGATGAATGCCTGTCTCCCCGGGTGCGTCTGGAATGCAACCCCGAGATCCCTGTCGCCCCTGGAGAGGAACATTGGCTTCTGGACACAAGCCTAGATGAGGTCTATTGGCCCTGCAGTCACTCGAGAGCAATCCCCAGCTTTCCTTCGCAACTCGAATGGAAGATTGGACTTGCCTGGGCCAACACAAGAGGCAGCCTGAATTCCCCGTCGTAACTCGAGAATCCCGCCGTAACTCGAGAAAAACCACGTGGCTCCCCCGTCATCGCAAGATGAAGCCCTTTCCCGCTACAGCGCCTCAGGAGAAGTCCCACGTTAGGAATTGGAGGTCGAAAGGGCACTTGGCACCCTTGATGCGACCCACAAAGTTCCCCGAAATCCCGGTCTCCCTCGAGAGGAACACTGAGGTTTTCCGGCACCCCCTCCTCTGAGCCCTTTCTCCCCTCCTGATCTGGACAGGAGGGTCGACTCCCCTGCTTTGTCTGGAAGGGGTTCCCGACCTTCCGGTCGCACCTCAGGATGAGGCCGGTCTCACGAAGACATTCCAGACGTGGCCTCGTGGGTGGTTCCACATTCCGTAGGACCCCGATTTCCCGGTCCCCTCTTGATAAGAACCCGATGCCCGGACACCTCTCCGAACTCCACCCTGTGAATGAAGTCAACACGAAGGGGCAGTTTTTCCGTGCATCGTTCGGAAAAACCCCAGGTTCCAAATACAGCTCGACAAGCGGCCTCTCTCCCCGGGGACATCTCGAGAGGCAAGCGGAGTTCCATGCCTCAACCCAAGACGAGGCCTGACTCTCCTGTCCCCAGTCTGCAGGGACCCTGCGATCGGAGTCTGAAATCAGAGGTACCCTGCGGTTCCTGCCTCAACTGGAGATGAGGCCCTCTTCCAATGCACCAAACCCAGTGGAGTCCCGAGAGGCCCCTCCCACCTCCAGTTTCCCTGGCTTCTCAGAGCCACCATGAGAAGCCCCCTGAGGTCACCTGCACAAGTCGAGGGAACCCAGGGTTTCCTGCCTCAACCCGGGAAAGACCTCGAGAGACCTTCTTCAACACGTCTCGAGGCCAGATTCCCCTACCATGGCTCGGGAGCAATGACGCGCTCCCCTCGCCACTCGCATGGAGACCCGACTTCCCTGGCGCCCCACGAGAGGCTCACTGACCTCGCCGTCGTACCTCGTGAGAAACCGCACACTGGGGCCGCCGCTCGAGAACAACCCCGAGATTCCCCCGTCATCGAGAGATGAGGGCCTTCGTCTCCTGCATGGCCTAGAGACCAATCTCGCGACCTCTCTCCAAACGCCTCAGGAGGCTTGACTCCCTTGAGTCCACCCAGTGAGCTCCAAGAGATACCCGTCGCGATTCGAGAGCAGAGCGGGGTTCTTTGCTTCCACTCGAGATGAATGCCTGTCTCCCCGGGTGCGTCTGGAATGCAACCCCGAGATCCCTGTCGCCCCTGGAGAGGAACATTGGCTTCTGGACACAAGCCTAGATGAGGTCTATTGGCCCTGCAGTCACTCGAGAGCAATCCCCAGCTTTCCTTCGCAACTCGAATGGAAGATTGGACTTGCCTGGGCCAACACAAGAGGCAGCCTGAATTCCCCGTCGTAACTCGAGAATCCCGCCGTAACTCGAGAAAAACCACGTGGCTCCCCCGTCATCGCAAGATGAAGCCCTTTCCCGCTACAGCGCCTCAGGAGAAGTCCCACGTTAGGAATTGGAGGTCGAAAGGGCACTTGGCACCCTTGATGCGACCCACAAAGTTCCCCGAAATCCCGGTCTCCCTCGAGAGGAACACTGAGGTTTTCCGGCACCCCCTCCTCTGAGCCCTTTCTCCCCTCCTGATCTGGACAGGAGGGTCGACTCCCCTGCTTTGTCTGGAAGGGGTTCCCGACCTTCCGGTCGCACCTCAGGATGAGGCCGGTCTCACGAAGACATTCCAGACGTGGCCTCGTGGGTGGTTCCACATTCCGTAGGACCCCGATTTCCCGGTCCCCTCTTGATAAGAACCCGATGCCCGGACACCTCTCCGAACTCCACCCTGTGAATGAAGTCAACACGAAGGGGCAGTTTTTCCGTGCATCGTTCGGAAAAACCCCAGGTTCCAAATACAGCTCGACAAGCGGCCTCTCTCCCCGGGGACATCTCGAGAGGCAAGCGGAGTTCCATGCCTCAACCCAAGACGAGGCCTGACTCTCCTGTCCCCAGTCTGCAGGGACCCTGCGATCGGAGTCTGAAATCAGAGGTACCCTGCGGTTCCTGCCTCAACTGGAGATGAGGCCCTCTTCCAATGCACCAAACCCAGTGGAGTCCCGAGAGGCCCCTCCCACCTCCAGTTTCCCTGGCTTCTCAGAGCCACCATGAGAAGCCCCCTGAGGTCACCTGCACAAGTCGAGGGAACCCAGGGTTTCCTGCCTCAACCCGGGAAAGACCTCGAGAGACCTTCTTCAACACGTCTCGAGGCCAGATTCCCCTACCATGGCTCGGGAGCAATGACGCGCTCCCCTCGCCACTCGCATGGAGACCCGACTTCCCTGGCGCCCCACGAGAGGCTCACTGACCTCGCCGTCGTACCTCGTGAGAAACCGCACACTGGGGCCGCCGCTCGAGAACAACCCCGAGATTCCCCCGTCATCGAGAGATGAGGGCCTTCGTCTCCTGCATGGCCTAGAGACCAATCTCGCGACCTCTCTCCAAACGCCTCAGGAGGCTTGACTCCCTTGAGTCCACCCAGTGAGCTCCAAGAGATACCCGTCGCGATTCGAGAGCAGAGCGGGGTTCTTTGCTTCCACTCGAGATGAATGCCTGTCTCCCCGGGTGCGTCTGGAATGCAACCCCGAGATCCCTGTCGCCCCTGGAGAGGAACATTGGCTTCTGGACACAAGCCTAGATGAGGTCTATTGGCCCTGCAGTCACTCGAGAGCAATCCCCAGCTTTCCTTCGCAACTCGAATGGAAGATTGGACTTGCCTGGGCCAACACAAGAGGCAGCCTGAATTCCCCGTCGTAACTCGAGAATCCCGCCGTAACTCGAGAAAAACCACGTGGCTCCCCCGTCATCGCAAGATGAAGCCCTTTCCCGCTACAGCGCCTCAGGAGAAGTCCCACGTTAGGAATTGGAGGTCGAAAGGGCACTTGGCACCCTTGATGCGACCCACAAAGTTCCCCGAAATCCCGGTCTCCCTCGAGAGGAACACTGAGGTTTTCCGGCACCCCCTCCTCTGAGCCCTTTCTCCCCTCCTGATCTGGACAGGAGGGTCGACTCCCCTGCTTTGTCTGGAAGGGGTTCCCGACCTTCCGGTCGCACCTCAGGATGAGGCCGGTCTCACGAAGACATTCCAGACGTGGCCTCGTGGGTGGTTCCACATTCCGTAGGACCCCGATTTCCCGGTCCCCTCTTGATAAGAACCCGATGCCCGGACACCTCTCCGAACTCCACCCTGTGAATGAAGTCAACACGAAGGGGCAGTTTTTCCGTGCATCGTTCGGAAAAACCCCAGGTTCCAAATACAGCTCGACAAGCGGCCTCTCTCCCCGGGGACATCTCGAGAGGCAAGCGGAGTTCCATGCCTCAACCCAAGACGAGGCCTGACTCTCCTGTCCCCAGTCTGCAGGGACCCTGCGATCGGAGTCTGAAATCAGAGGTACCCTGCGGTTCCTGCCTCAACTGGAGATGAGGCCCTCTTCCAATGCACCAAACCCAGTGGAGTCCCGAGAGGCCCCTCCCACCTCCAGTTTCCCTGGCTTCTCAGAGCCACCATGAGAAGCCCCCTGAGGTCACCTGCACAAGTCGAGGGAACCCAGGGTTTCCTGCCTCAACCCGGGAAAGACCTCGAGAGACCTTCTTCAACACGTCTCGAGGCCAGATTCCCCTACCATGGCTCGGGAGCAATGACGCGCTCCCCTCGCCACTCGCATGGAGACCCGACTTCCCTGGCGCCCCACGAGAGGCTCACTGACCTCGCCGTCGTACCTCGTGAGAAACCGCACACTGGGGCCGCCGCTCGAGAACAACCCCGAGATTCCCCCGTCATCGAGAGATGAGGGCCTTCGTCTCCTGCATGGCCTAGAGACCAATCTCGCGACCTCTCTCCAAACGCCTCAGGAGGCTTGACTCCCTTGAGTCCACCCAGTGAGCTCCAAGAGATACCCGTCGCGATTCGAGAGCAGAGCGGGGTTCTTTGCTTCCACTCGAGATGAATGCCTGTCTCCCCGGGTGCGTCTGGAATGCAACCCCGAGATCCCTGTCGCCCCTGGAGAGGAACATTGGCTTCTGGACACAAGCCTAGATGAGGTCTATTGGCCCTGCAGTCACTCGAGAGCAATCCCCAGCTTTCCTTCGCAACTCGAATGGAAGATTGGACTTGCCTGGGCCAACACAAGAGGCAGCCTGAATTCCCCGTCGTAACTCGAGAATCCCGCCGTAACTCGAGAAAAACCACGTGGCTCCCCCGTCATCGCAAGATGAAGCCCTTTCCCGCTACAGCGCCTCAGGAGAAGTCCCACGTTAGGAATTGGAGGTCGAAAGGGCACTTGGCACCCTTGATGCGACCCACAAAGTTCCCCGAAATCCCGGTCTCCCTCGAGAGGAACACTGAGGTTTTCCGGCACCCCCTCCTCTGAGCCCTTTCTCCCCTCCTGATCTGGACAGGAGGGTCGACTCCCCTGCTTTGTCTGGAAGGGGTTCCCGACCTTCCGGTCGCACCTCAGGATGAGGCCGGTCTCACGAAGACATTCCAGACGTGGCCTCGTGGGTGGTTCCACATTCCGTAGGACCCCGATTTCCCGGTCCCCTCTTGATAAGAACCCGATGCCCGGACACCTCTCCGAACTCCACCCTGTGAATGAAGTCAACACGAAGGGGCAGTTTTTCCGTGCATCGTTCGGAAAACCCCAGGTTCCAAATACAGCTCGACAAGCGGCCTCTCTCCCCGGGGACATCTCGAGAGGCAAGCGGAGTTCCATGCCTCAACCCAAGACGAGGCCTGACTCTCCTGTCCCCAGTCTGCAGGGACCCTGCGATCGGAGTCTGAAATCAGAGGTACCCTGCGGTTCCTGCCTCAACTGGAGATGAGGCCCTCTTCCAATGCACCAAACCCAGTGGAGTCCCGAGAGGCCCCTCCCACCTCCAGTTTCCCTGGCTTCTCAGAGCCACCATGAGAAGCCCCCTGAGGTCACCTGCACAAGTCGAGGGAACCCAGGGTTTCCTGCCTCAACCCGGGAAAGACCTCGAGAGACCTTCTTCAACACGTCTCGAGGCCAGATTCCCCTACCATGGCTCGGGAGCAATGACGCGCTCCCCTCGCCACTCGCATGGAGACCCGACTTCCCTGGCGCCCCACGAGAGGCTCACTGACCTCGCCGTCGTACCTCGTGAGAAACCGCACACTGGGGCCGCCGCTCGAGAACAACCCCGAGATTCCCCCGTCATCGAGAGATGAGGGCCTTCGTCTCCTGCATGGCCTAGAGACCAATCTCGCGACCTCTCTCCAAACGCCTCAGGAGGCTTGACTCCCTTGAGTCCACCCAGTGAGCTCCAAGAGATACCCGTCGCGATTCGAGAGCAGAGCGGGGTTCTTTGCTTCCACTCGAGATGAATGCCTGTCTCCCCGGGTGCGTCTGGAATGCAACCCCGAGATCCCTGTCGCCCCTGGAGAGGAACATTGGCTTCTGGACACAAGCCTAGATGAGGTCTATTGGCCCTGCAGTCACTCGAGAGCAATCCCCAGCTTTCCTTCGCAACTCGAATGGAAGATTGGACTTGCCTGGGCCAACACAAGAGGCAGCCTGAATTCCCCGTCGTAACTCGAGAATCCCGCCGTAACTCGAGAAAAACCACGTGGCTCCCCCGTCATCGCAAGATGAAGCCCTTTCCCGCTACAGCGCCTCAGGAGAAGTCCCACGTTAGGAATTGGAGGTCGAAAGGGCACTTGGCACCCTTGATGCGACCCACAAAGTTCCCCGAAATCCCGGTCTCCCTCGAGAGGAACACTGAGGTTTTCCGGCACCCCCTCCTCTGAGCCCTTTCTCCCCTCCTGATCTGGACAGGAGGGTCGACTCCCCTGCTTTGTCTGGAAGGGGTTCCCGACCTTCCGGTCGCACCTCAGGATGAGGCCGGTCTCACGAAGACATTCCAGACGTGGCCTCGTGGGTGGTTCCACATTCCGTAGGACCCCGATTTCCCGGTCCCCTCTTGATAAGAACCCGATGCCCGGACACCTCTCCGAACTCCACCCTGTGAATGAAGTCAACACGAAGGGGCAGTTTTTCCGTGCATCGTTCGGAAAAACCCCAGGTTCCAAATACAGCTCGACAAGCGGCCTCTCTCCCCGGGGACATCTCGAGAGGCAAGCGGAGTTCCATGCCTCAACCCAAGACGAGGCCTGACTCTCCTGTCCCCAGTCTGCAGGGACCCTGCGATCGGAGTCTGAAATCAGAGGTACCCTGCGGTTCCTGCCTCAACTGGAGATGAGGCCCTCTTCCAATGCACCAAACCCAGTGGAGTCCCGAGAGGCCCCTCCCACCTCCAGTTTCCCTGGCTTCTCAGAGCCACCATGAGAAGCCCCCTGAGGTCACCTGCACAAGTCGAGGGAACCCAGGGTTTCCTGCCTCAACCCGGGAAAGACCTCGAGAGACCTTCTTCAACACGTCTCGAGGCCAGATTCCCCTACCATGGCTCGGGAGCAATGACGCGCTCCCCTCGCCACTCGCATGGAGACCCGACTTCCCTGGCGCCCCACGAGAGGCTCACTGACCTCGCCGTCGTACCTCGTGAGAAACCGCACACTGGGGCCGCCGCTCGAGAACAACCCCGAGATTCCCCCGTCATCGAGAGATGAGGGCCTTCGTCTCCTGCATGGCCTAGAGACCAATCTCGCGACCTCTCTCCAAACGCCTCAGGAGGCTTGACTCCCTTGAGTCCACCCAGTGAGCTCCAAGAGATACCCGTCGCGATTCGAGAGCAGAGCGGGGTTCTTTGCTTCCACTCGAGATGAATGCCTGTCTCCCCGGGTGCGTCTGGAATGCAACCCCGAGATCCCTGTCGCCCCTGGAGAGGAACATTGGCTTCTGGACACAAGCCTAGATGAGGTCTATTGGCCCTGCAGTCACTCGAGAGCAATCCCCAGCTTTCCTTCGCAACTCGAATGGAAGATTGGACTTGCCTGGGCCAACACAAGAGGCAGCCTGAATTCCCCGTCGTAACTCGAGAATCCCGCCGTAACTCGAGAAAAACCACGTGGCTCCCCCGTCATCGCAAGATGAAGCCCTTTCCCGCTACAGCGCCTCAGGAGAAGTCCCACGTTAGGAATTGGAGGTCGAAAGGGCACTTGGCACCCTTGATGCGACCCACAAAGTTCCCCGAAATCCCGGTCTCCCTCGAGAGGAACACTGAGGTTTTCCGGCACCCCCTCCTCTGAGCCCTTTCTCCCCTCCTGATCTGGACAGGAGGGTCGACTCCCCTGCTTTGTCTGGAAGGGGTTCCCGACCTTCCGGTCGCACCTCAGGATGAGGCCGGTCTCACGAAGACATTCCAGACGTGGCCTCGTGGGTGGTTCCACATTCCGTAGGACCCCGATTTCCCGGTCCCCTCTTGATAAGAACCCGATGCCCGGACACCTCTCCGAACTCCACCCTGTGAATGAAGTCAACACGAAGGGGCAGTTTTTCCGTGCATCGTTCGGAAAAACCCCAGGTTCCAAATACAGCTCGACAAGCGGCCTCTCTCCCCGGGGACATCTCGAGAGGCAAGCGGAGTTCCATGCCTCAACCCAAGACGAGGCCTGACTCTCCTGTCCCCAGTCTGCAGGGACCCTGCGATCGGAGTCTGAAATCAGAGGTACCCTGCGGTTCCTGCCTCAACTGGAGATGAGGCCCTCTTCCAATGCACCAAACCCAGTGGAGTCCCGAGAGGCCCCTCCCACCTCCAGTTTCCCTGGCTTCTCAGAGCCACCATGAGAAGCCCCCTGAGGTCACCTGCACAAGTCGAGGGAACCCAGGGTTTCCTGCCTCAACCCGGGAAAGACCTCGAGAGACCTTCTTCAACACGTCTCGAGGCCAGATTCCCCTACCATGGCTCGGGAGCAATGACGCGCTCCCCTCGCCACTCGCATGGAGACCCGACTTCCCTGGCGCCCCACGAGAGGCTCACTGACCTCGCCGTCGTACCTCGTGAGAAACCGCACACTGGGGCCGCCGCTCGAGAACAACCCCGAGATTCCCCCGTCATCGAGAGATGAGGGCCTTCGTCTCCTGCATGGCCTAGAGACCAATCTCGCGACCTCTCTCCAAACGCCTCAGGAGGCTTGACTCCCTTGAGTCCACCCAGTGAGCTCCAAGAGATACCCGTCGCGATTCGAGAGCAGAGCGGGGTTCTTTGCTTCCACTCGAGATGAATGCCTGTCTCCCCGGGTGCGTCTGGAATGCAACCCCGAGATCCCTGTCGCCCCTGGAGAGGAACATTGGCTTCTGGACACAAGCCTAGATGAGGTCTATTGGCCCTGCAGTCACTCGAGAGCAATCCCCAGCTTTCCTTCGCAACTCGAATGGAAGATTGGACTTGCCTGGGCCAACACAAGAGGCAGCCTGAATTCCCCGTCGTAACTCGAGAATCCCGCCGTAACTCGAGAAAAACCACGTGGCTCCCCCGTCATCGCAAGATGAAGCCCTTTCCCGCTACAGCGCCTCAGGAGAAGTCCCACGTTAGGAATTGGAGGTCGAAAGGGCACTTGGCACCCTTGATGCGACCCACAAAGTTCCCCGAAATCCCGGTCTCCCTCGAGAGGAACACTGAGGTTTTCCGGCACCCCCTCCTCTGAGCCCTTTCTCCCCTCCTGATCTGGACAGGAGGGTCGACTCCCCTGCTTTGTCTGGAAGGGGTTCCCGACCTTCCGGTCGCACCTCAGGATGAGGCCGGTCTCACGAAGACATTCCAGACGTGGCCTCGTGGGTGGTTCCACATTCCGTAGGACCCCGATTTCCCGGTCCCCTCTTGATAAGAACCCGATGCCCGGACACCTCTCCGAACTCCACCCTGTGAATGAAGTCAACACGAAGGGGCAGTTTTTCCGTGCATCGTTCGGAAAAACCCCAGGTTCCAAATACAGCTCGACAAGCGGCCTCTCTCCCCGGGGACATCTCGAGAGGCAAGCGGAGTTCCATGCCTCAACCCAAGACGAGGCCTGACTCTCCTGTCCCCAGTCTGCAGGGACCCTGCGATCGGAGTCTGAAATCAGAGGTACCCTGCGGTTCCTGCCTCAACTGGAGATGAGGCCCTCTTCCAATGCACCAAACCCAGTGGAGTCCCGAGAGGCCCCTCCCACCTCCAGTTTCCCTGGCTTCTCAGAGCCACCATGAGAAGCCCCCTGAGGTCACCTGCACAAGTCGAGGGAACCCAGGGTTTCCTGCCTCAACCCGGGAAAGACCTCGAGAGACCTTCTTCAACACGTCTCGAGGCCAGATTCCCCTACCATGGCTCGGGAGCAATGACGCGCTCCCCTCGCCACTCGCATGGAGACCCGACTTCCCTGGCGCCCCACGAGAGGCTCACTGACCTCGCCGTCGTACCTCGTGAGAAACCGCACACTGGGGCCGCCGCTCGAGAACAACCCCGAGATTCCCCCGTCATCGAGAGATGAGGGCCTTCGTCTCCTGCATGGCCTAGAGACCAATCTCGCGACCTCTCTCCAAACGCCTCAGGAGGCTTGACTCCCTTGAGTCCACCCAGTGAGCTCCAAGAGATACCCGTCGCGATTCGAGAGCAGAGCGGGGTTCTTTGCTTCCACTCGAGATGAATGCCTGTCTCCCCGGGTGCGTCTGGAATGCAACCCCGAGATCCCTGTCGCCCCTGGAGAGGAACATTGGCTTCTGGACACAAGCCTAGATGAGGTCTATTGGCCCTGCAGTCACTCGAGAGCAATCCCCAGCTTTCCTTCGCAACTCGAATGGAAGATTGGACTTGCCTGGGCCAACACAAGAGGCAGCCTGAATTCCCCGTCGTAACTCGAGAATCCCGCCGTAACTCGAGAAAAACCACGTGGCTCCCCCGTCATCGCAAGATGAAGCCCTTTCCCGCTACAGCGCCTCAGGAGAAGTCCCACGTTAGGAATTGGAGGTCGAAAGGGCACTTGGCACCCTTGATGCGACCCACAAAGTTCCCCGAAATCCCGGTCTCCCTCGAGAGGAACACTGAGGTTTTCCGGCACCCCCTCCTCTGAGCCCTTTCTCCCCTCCTGATCTGGACAGGAGGGTCGACTCCCCTGCTTTGTCTGGAAGGGGTTCCCGACCTTCCGGTCGCACCTCAGGATGAGGCCGGTCTCACGAAGACATTCCAGACGTGGCCTCGTGGGTGGTTCCACATTCCGTAGGACCCCGATTTCCCGGTCCCCTCTTGATAAGAACCCGATGCCCGGACACCTCTCCGAACTCCACCCTGTGAATGAAGTCAACACGAAGGGGCAGTTTTTCCGTGCATCGTTCGGAAAAACCCCAGGTTCCAAATACAGCTCGACAAGCGGCCTCTCTCCCCGGGGACATCTCGAGAGGCAAGCGGAGTTCCATGCCTCAACCCAAGACGAGGCCTGACTCTCCTGTCCCCAGTCTGCAGGGACCCTGCGATCGGAGTCTGAAATCAGAGGTACCCTGCGGTTCCTGCCTCAACTGGAGATGAGGCCCTCTTCCAATGCACCAAACCCAGTGGAGTCCCGAGAGGCCCCTCCCACCTCCAGTTTCCCTGGCTTCTCAGAGCCACCATGAGAAGCCCCCTGAGGTCACCTGCACAAGTCGAGGGAACCCAGGGTTTCCTGCCTCAACCCGGGAAAGACCTCGAGAGACCTTCTTCAACACGTCTCGAGGCCAGATTCCCCTACCATGGCTCGGGAGCAATGACGCGCTCCCCTCGCCACTCGCATGGAGACCCGACTTCCCTGGCGCCCCACGAGAGGCTCACTGACCTCGCCGTCGTACCTCGTGAGAAACCGCACACTGGGGCCGCCGCTCGAGAACAACCCCGAGATTCCCCCGTCATCGAGAGATGAGGGCCTTCGTCTCCTGCATGGCCTAGAGACCAATCTCGCGACCTCTCTCCAAACGCCTCAGGAGGCTTGACTCCCTTGAGTCCACCCAGTGAGCTCCAAGAGATACCCGTCGCGATTCGAGAGCAGAGCGGGGTTCTTTGCTTCCACTCGAGATGAATGCCTGTCTCCCCGGGTGCGTCTGGAATGCAACCCCGAGATCCCTGTCGCCCCTGGAGAGGAACATTGGCTTCTGGACACAAGCCTAGATGAGGTCTATTGGCCCTGCAGTCACTCGAGAGCAATCCCCAGCTTTCCTTCGCAACTCGAATGGAAGATTGGACTTGCCTGGGCCAACACAAGAGGCAGCCTGAATTCCCCGTCGTAACTCGAGAATCCCGCCGTAACTCGAGAAAAACCACGTGGCTCCCCCGTCATCGCAAGATGAAGCCCTTTCCCGCTACAGCGCCTCAGGAGAAGTCCCACGTTAGGAATTGGAGGTCGAAAGGGCACTTGGCACCCTTGATGCGACCCACAAAGTTCCCCGAAATCCCGGTCTCCCTCGAGAGGAACACTGAGGTTTTCCGGCACCCCTCCTCTGAGCCCTTTCTCCCCTCCTGATCTGGACAGGAGGGTCGACTCCCCTGCTTTGTCTGGAAGGGGTTCCCGACCTTCCGGTCGCACCTCAGGATGAGGCCGGTCTCACGAAGACATTCCAGACGTGGCCTCGTGGGTGGTTCCACATTCCGTAGGACCCCGATTTCCCGGTCCCCTCTTGATAAGAACCCGATGCCCGGACACCTCTCCGAACTCCACCCTGTGAATGAAGTCAACACGAAGGGGCAGTTTTTCCGTGCATCGTTCGGAAAACCCCAGGTTCCAAATACAGCTCGACAAGCGGCCTCTCTCCCCGGGGACATCTCGAGAGGCAAGCGGAGTTCCATGCCTCAACCCAAGACGAGGCCTGACTCTCCTGTCCCCAGTCTGCAGGGACCCTGCGATCGGAGTCTGAAATCAGAGGTACCCTGCGGTTCCTGCCTCAACTGGAGATGAGGCCCTCTTCCAATGCACCAAACCCAGTGGAGTCCCGAGAGGCCCCTCCCACCTCCAGTTTCCCTGGCTTCTCAGAGCCACCATGAGAAGCCCCCTGAGGTCACCTGCACAAGTCGAGGGAACCCAGGGTTTCCTGCCTCAACCCGGGAAAGACCTCGAGAGACCTTCTTCAACACGTCTCGAGGCCAGATTCCCCTACCATGGCTCGGGAGCAATGACGCGCTCCCCTCGCCACTCGCATGGAGACCCGACTTCCCTGGCGCCCCACGAGAGGCTCACTGACCTCGCCGTCGTACCTCGTGAGAAACCGCACACTGGGGCCGCCGCTCGAGAACAACCCCGAGATTCCCCCGTCATCGAGAGATGAGGGCCTTCGTCTCCTGCATGGCCTAGAGACCAATCTCGCGACCTCTCTCCAAACGCCTCAGGAGGCTTGACTCCCTTGAGTCCACCCAGTGAGCTCCAAGAGATACCCGTCGCGATTCGAGAGCAGAGCGGGGTTCTTTGCTTCCACTCGAGATGAATGCCTGTCTCCCCGGGTGCGTCTGGAATGCAACCCCGAGATCCCTGTCGCCCCTGGAGAGGAACATTGGCTTCTGGACACAAGCCTAGATGAGGTCTATTGGCCCTGCAGTCACTCGAGAGCAATCCCCAGCTTTCCTTCGCAACTCGAATGGAAGATTGGACTTGCCTGGGCCAACACAAGAGGCAGCCTGAATTCCCCGTCGTAACTCGAGAATCCCGCCGTAACTCGAGAAAAACCACGTGGCTCCCCCGTCATCGCAAGATGAAGCCCTTTCCCGCTACAGCGCCTCAGGAGAAGTCCCACGTTAGGAATTGGAGGTCGAAAGGGCACTTGGCACCCTTGATGCGACCCACAAAGTTCCCCGAAATCCCGGTCTCCCTCGAGAGGAACACTGAGGTTTTCCGGCACCCCCTCCTCTGAGCCCTTTCTCCCCTCCTGATCTGGACAGGAGGGTCGACTCCCCTGCTTTGTCTGGAAGGGGTTCCCGACCTTCCGGTCGCACCTCAGGATGAGGCCGGTCTCACGAAGACATTCCAGACGTGGCCTCGTGGGTGGTTCCACATTCCGTAGGACCCCGATTTCCCGGTCCCCTCTTGATAAGAACCCGATGCCCGGACACCTCTCCGAACTCCACCCTGTGAATGAAGTCAACACGAAGGGGCAGTTTTTCCGTGCATCGTTCGGAAAACCCCAGGTTCCAAATACAGCTCGACAAGCGGCCTCTCTCCCCGGGGACATCTCGAGAGGCAAGCGGAGTTCCATGCCTCAACCCAAGACGAGGCCTGACTCTCCTGTCCCCAGTCTGCAGGGACCCTGCGATCGGAGTCTGAAATCAGAGGTACCCTGCGGTTCCTGCCTCAACTGGAGATGAGGCCCTCTTCCAATGCACCAAACCCAGTGGAGTCCCGAGAGGCCCCTCCCACCTCCAGTTTCCCTGGCTTCTCAGAGCCACCATGAGAAGCCCCCTGAGGTCACCTGCACAAGTCGAGGGAACCCAGGGTTTCCTGCCTCAACCCGGGAAAGACCTCGAGAGACCTTCTTCAACACGTCTCGAGGCCAGATTCCCCTACCATGGCTCGGGAGCAATGACGCGCTCCCCTCGCCACTCGCATGGAGACCCGACTTCCCTGGCGCCCCACGAGAGGCTCACTGACCTCGCCGTCGTACCTCGTGAGAAACCGCACACTGGGGCCGCCGCTCGAGAACAACCCCGAGATTCCCCCGTCATCGAGAGATGAGGGCCTTCGTCTCCTGCATGGCCTAGAGACCAATCTCGCGACCTCTCTCCAAACGCCTCAGGAGGCTTGACTCCCTTGAGTCCACCCAGTGAGCTCCAAGAGATACCCGTCGCGATTCGAGAGCAGAGCGGGGTTCTTTGCTTCCACTCGAGATGAATGCCTGTCTCCCCGGGTGCGTCTGGAATGCAACCCCGAGATCCCTGTCGCCCCTGGAGAGGAACATTGGCTTCTGGACACAAGCCTAGATGAGGTCTATTGGCCCTGCAGTCACTCGAGAGCAATCCCCAGCTTTCCTTCGCAACTCGAATGGAAGATTGGACTTGCCTGGGCCAACACAAGAGGCAGCCTGAATTCCCCGTCGTAACTCGAGAATCCCGCCGTAACTCGAGAAAAACCACGTGGCTCCCCCGTCATCGCAAGATGAAGCCCTTTCCCGCTACAGCGCCTCAGGAGAAGTCCCACGTTAGGAATTGGAGGTCGAAAGGGCACTTGGCACCCTTGATGCGACCCACAAAGTTCCCCGAAATCCCGGTCTCCCTCGAGAGGAACACTGAGGTTTTCCGGCACCCCCTCCTCTGAGCCCTTTCTCCCCTCCTGATCTGGACAGGAGGGTCGACTCCCCTGCTTTGTCTGGAAGGGGTTCCCGACCTTCCGGTCGCACCTCAGGATGAGGCCGGTCTCACGAAGACATTCCAGACGTGGCCTCGTGGGTGGTTCCACATTCCGTAGGACCCCGATTTCCCGGTCCCCTCTTGATAAGAACCCGATGCCCGGACACCTCTCCGAACTCCACCCTGTGAATGAAGTCAACACGAAGGGGCAGTTTTTCCGTGCATCGTTCGGAAAAACCCCAGGTTCCAAATACAGCTCGACAAGCGGCCTCTCTCCCCGGGGACATCTCGAGAGGCAAGCGGAGTTCCATGCCTCAACCCAAGACGAGGCCTGACTCTCCTGTCCCCAGTCTGCAGGGACCCTGCGATCGGAGTCTGAAATCAGAGGTACCCTGCGGTTCCTGCCTCAACTGGAGATGAGGCCCTCTTCCAATGCACCAAACCCAGTGGAGTCCCGAGAGGCCCCTCCCACCTCCAGTTTCCCTGGCTTCTCAGAGCCACCATGAGAAGCCCCCTGAGGTCACCTGCACAAGTCGAGGGAACCCAGGGTTTCCTGCCTCAACCCGGGAAAGACCTCGAGAGACCTTCTTCAACACGTCTCGAGGCCAGATTCCCCTACCATGGCTCGGGAGCAATGACGCGCTCCCCTCGCCACTCGCATGGAGACCCGACTTCCCTGGCGCCCCACGAGAGGCTCACTGACCTCGCCGTCGTACCTCGTGAGAAACCGCACACTGGGGCCGCCGCTCGAGAACAACCCCGAGATTCCCCCGTCATCGAGAGATGAGGGCCTTCGTCTCCTGCATGGCCTAGAGACCAATCTCGCGACCTCTCTCCAAACGCCTCAGGAGGCTTGACTCCCTTGAGTCCACCCAGTGAGCTCCAAGAGATACCCGTCGCGATTCGAGAGCAGAGCGGGGTTCTTTGCTTCCACTCGAGATGAATGCCTGTCTCCCCGGGTGCGTCTGGAATGCAACCCCGAGATCCCTGTCGCCCCTGGAGAGGAACATTGGCTTCTGGACACAAGCCTAGATGAGGTCTATTGGCCCTGCAGTCACTCGAGAGCAATCCCCAGCTTTCCTTCGCAACTCGAATGGAAGATTGGACTTGCCTGGGCCAACACAAGAGGCAGCCTGAATTCCCCGTCGTAACTCGAGAATCCCGCCGTAACTCGAGAAAAACCACGTGGCTCCCCCGTCATCGCAAGATGAAGCCCTTTCCCGCTACAGCGCCTCAGGAGAAGTCCCACGTTAGGAATTGGAGGTCGAAAGGGCACTTGGCACCCTTGATGCGACCCACAAAGTTCCCCGAAATCCCGGTCTCCCTCGAGAGGAACACTGAGGTTTTCCGGCACCCCTCCTCTGAGCCCTTTCTCCCCTCCTGATCTGGACAGGAGGGTCGACTCCCCTGCTTTGTCTGGAAGGGGTTCCCGACCTTCCGGTCGCACCTCAGGATGAGGCCGGTCTCACGAAGACATTCCAGACGTGGCCTCGTGGGTGGTTCCACATTCCGTAGGACCCCGATTTCCCGGTCCCCTCTTGATAAGAACCCGATGCCCGGACACCTCTCCGAACTCCACCCTGTGAATGAAGTCAACACGAAGGGGCAGTTTTTCCGTGCATCGTTCGGAAAAACCCCAGGTTCCAAATACAGCTCGACAAGCGGCCTCTCTCCCCGGGGACATCTCGAGAGGCAAGCGGAGTTCCATGCCTCAACCCAAGACGAGGCCTGACTCTCCTGTCCCCAGTCTGCAGGGACCCTGCGATCGGAGTCTGAAATCAGAGGTACCCTGCGGTTCCTGCCTCAACTGGAGATGAGGCCCTCTTCCAATGCACCAAACCCAGTGGAGTCCCGAGAGGCCCCTCCCACCTCCAGTTTCCCTGGCTTCTCAGAGCCACCATGAGAAGCCCCCTGAGGTCACCTGCACAAGTCGAGGGAACCCAGGGTTTCCTGCCTCAACCCGGGAAAGACCTCGAGAGACCTTCTTCAACACGTCTCGAGGCCAGATTCCCCTACCATGGCTCGGGAGCAATGACGCGCTCCCCTCGCCACTCGCATGGAGACCCGACTTCCCTGGCGCCCCACGAGAGGCTCACTGACCTCGCCGTCGTACCTCGTGAGAAACCGCACACTGGGGCCGCCGCTCGAGAACAACCCCGAGATTCCCCCGTCATCGAGAGATGAGGGCCTTCGTCTCCTGCATGGCCTAGAGACCAATCTCGCGACCTCTCTCCAAACGCCTCAGGAGGCTTGACTCCCTTGAGTCCACCCAGTGAGCTCCAAGAGATACCCGTCGCGATTCGAGAGCAGAGCGGGGTTCTTTGCTTCCACTCGAGATGAATGCCTGTCTCCCCGGGTGCGTCTGGAATGCAACCCCGAGATCCCTGTCGCCCCTGGAGAGGAACATTGGCTTCTGGACACAAGCCTAGATGAGGTCTATTGGCCCTGCAGTCACTCGAGAGCAATCCCCAGCTTTCCTTCGCAACTCGAATGGAAGATTGGACTTGCCTGGGCCAACACAAGAGGCAGCCTGAATTCCCCGTCGTAACTCGAGAATCCCGCCGTAACTCGAGAAAAACCACGTGGCTCCCCCGTCATCGCAAGATGAAGCCCTTTCCCGCTACAGCGCCTCAGGAGAAGTCCCACGTTAGGAATTGGAGGTCGAAAGGGCACTTGGCACCCTTGATGCGACCCACAAAGTTCCCCGAAATCCCGGTCTCCCTCGAGAGGAACACTGAGGTTTTCCGGCACCCCCTCCTCTGAGCCCTTTCTCCCCTCCTGATCTGGACAGGAGGGTCGACTCCCCTGCTTTGTCTGGAAGGGGTTCCCGACCTTCCGGTCGCACCTCAGGATGAGGCCGGTCTCACGAAGACATTCCAGACGTGGCCTCGTGGGTGGTTCCACATTCCGTAGGACCCCGATTTCCCGGTCCCCTCTTGATAAGAACCCGATGCCCGGACACCTCTCCGAACTCCACCCTGTGAATGAAGTCAACACGAAGGGGCAGTTTTTCCGTGCATCGTTCGGAAAAACCCCAGGTTCCAAATACAGCTCGACAAGCGGCCTCTCTCCCCGGGGACATCTCGAGAGGCAAGCGGAGTTCCATGCCTCAACCCAAGACGAGGCCTGACTCTCCTGTCCCCAGTCTGCAGGGACCCTGCGATCGGAGTCTGAAATCAGAGGTACCCTGCGGTTCCTGCCTCAACTGGAGATGAGGCCCTCTTCCAATGCACCAAACCCAGTGGAGTCCCGAGAGGCCCCTCCCACCTCCAGTTTCCCTGGCTTCTCAGAGCCACCATGAGAAGCCCCCTGAGGTCACCTGCACAAGTCGAGGGAACCCAGGGTTTCCTGCCTCAACCCGGGAAAGACCTCGAGAGACCTTCTTCAACACGTCTCGAGGCCAGATTCCCCTACCATGGCTCGGGAGCAATGACGCGCTCCCCTCGCCACTCGCATGGAGACCCGACTTCCCTGGCGCCCCACGAGAGGCTCACTGACCTCGCCGTCGTACCTCGTGAGAAACCGCACACTGGGGCCGCCGCTCGAGAACAACCCCGAGATTCCCCCGTCATCGAGAGATGAGGGCCTTCGTCTCCTGCATGGCCTAGAGACCAATCTCGCGACCTCTCTCCAAACGCCTCAGGAGGCTTGACTCCCTTGAGTCCACCCAGTGAGCTCCAAGAGATACCCGTCGCGATTCGAGAGCAGAGCGGGGTTCTTTGCTTCCACTCGAGATGAATGCCTGTCTCCCCGGGTGCGTCTGGAATGCAACCCCGAGATCCCTGTCGCCCCTGGAGAGGAACATTGGCTTCTGGACACAAGCCTAGATGAGGTCTATTGGCCCTGCAGTCACTCGAGAGCAATCCCCAGCTTTCCTTCGCAACTCGAATGGAAGATTGGACTTGCCTGGGCCAACACAAGAGGCAGCCTGAATTCCCCGTCGTAACTCGAGAATCCCGCCGTAACTCGAGAAAAACCACGTGGCTCCCCCGTCATCGCAAGATGAAGCCCTTTCCCGCTACAGCGCCTCAGGAGAAGTCCCACGTTAGGAATTGGAGGTCGAAAGGGCACTTGGCACCCTTGATGCGACCCACAAAGTTCCCCGAAATCCCGGTCTCCCTCGAGAGGAACACTGAGGTTTTCCGGCACCCCCTCCTCTGAGCCCTTTCTCCCCTCCTGATCTGGACAGGAGGGTCGACTCCCCTGCTTTGTCTGGAAGGGGTTCCCGACCTTCCGGTCGCACCTCAGGATGAGGCCGGTCTCACGAAGACATTCCAGACGTGGCCTCGTGGGTGGTTCCACATTCCGTAGGACCCCGATTTCCCGGTCCCCTCTTGATAAGAACCCGATGCCCGGACACCTCTCCGAACTCCACCCTGTGAATGAAGTCAACACGAAGGGGCAGTTTTTCCGTGCATCGTTCGGAAAAACCCCAGGTTCCAAATACAGCTCGACAAGCGGCCTCTCTCCCCGGGGACATCTCGAGAGGCAAGCGGAGTTCCATGCCTCAACCCAAGACGAGGCCTGACTCTCCTGTCCCCAGTCTGCAGGGACCCTGCGATCGGAGTCTGAAATCAGAGGTACCCTGCGGTTCCTGCCTCAACTGGAGATGAGGCCCTCTTCCAATGCACCAAACCCAGTGGAGTCCCGAGAGGCCCCTCCCACCTCCAGTTTCCCTGGCTTCTCAGAGCCACCATGAGAAGCCCCCTGAGGTCACCTGCACAAGTCGAGGGAACCCAGGGTTTCCTGCCTCAACCCGGGAAAGACCTCGAGAGACCTTCTTCAACACGTCTCGAGGCCAGATTCCCCTACCATGGCTCGGGAGCAATGACGCGCTCCCCTCGCCACTCGCATGGAGACCCGACTTCCCTGGCGCCCCACGAGAGGCTCACTGACCTCGCCGTCGTACCTCGTGAGAAACCGCACACTGGGGCCGCCGCTCGAGAACAACCCCGAGATTCCCCCGTCATCGAGAGATGAGGGCCTTCGTCTCCTGCATGGCCTAGAGACCAATCTCGCGACCTCTCTCCAAACGCCTCAGGAGGCTTGACTCCCTTGAGTCCACCCAGTGAGCTCCAAGAGATACCCGTCGCGATTCGAGAGCAGAGCGGGGTTCTTTGCTTCCACTCGAGATGAATGCCTGTCTCCCCGGGTGCGTCTGGAATGCAACCCCGAGATCCCTGTCGCCCCTGGAGAGGAACATTGGCTTCTGGACACAAGCCTAGATGAGGTCTATTGGCCCTGCAGTCACTCGAGAGCAATCCCCAGCTTTCCTTCGCAACTCGAATGGAAGATTGGACTTGCCTGGGCCAACACAAGAGGCAGCCTGAATTCCCCGTCGTAACTCGAGAATCCCGCCGTAACTCGAGAAAAACCACGTGGCTCCCCCGTCATCGCAAGATGAAGCCCTTTCCCGCTACAGCGCCTCAGGAGAAGTCCCACGTTAGGAATTGGAGGTCGAAAGGGCACTTGGCACCCTTGATGCGACCCACAAAGTTCCCCGAAATCCCGGTCTCCCTCGAGAGGAACACTGAGGTTTTCCGGCACCCCCTCCTCTGAGCCCTTTCTCCCCTCCTGATCTGGACAGGAGGGTCGACTCCCCTGCTTTGTCTGGAAGGGGTTCCCGACCTTCCGGTCGCACCTCAGGATGAGGCCGGTCTCACGAAGACATTCCAGACGTGGCCTCGTGGGTGGTTCCACATTCCGTAGGACCCCGATTTCCCGGTCCCCTCTTGATAAGAACCCGATGCCCGGACACCTCTCCGAACTCCACCCTGTGAATGAAGTCAACACGAAGGGGCAGTTTTTCCGTGCATCGTTCGGAAAAACCCCAGGTTCCAAATACAGCTCGACAAGCGGCCTCTCTCCCCGGGGACATCTCGAGAGGCAAGCGGAGTTCCATGCCTCAACCCAAGACGAGGCCTGACTCTCCTGTCCCCAGTCTGCAGGGACCCTGCGATCGGAGTCTGAAATCAGAGGTACCCTGCGGTTCCTGCCTCAACTGGAGATGAGGCCCTCTTCCAATGCACCAAACCCAGTGGAGTCCCGAGAGGCCCCTCCCACCTCCAGTTTCCCTGGCTTCTCAGAGCCACCATGAGAAGCCCCCTGAGGTCACCTGCACAAGTCGAGGGAACCCAGGGTTTCCTGCCTCAACCCGGGAAAGACCTCGAGAGACCTTCTTCAACACGTCTCGAGGCCAGATTCCCCTACCATGGCTCGGGAGCAATGACGCGCTCCCCTCGCCACTCGCATGGAGACCCGACTTCCCTGGCGCCCCACGAGAGGCTCACTGACCTCGCCGTCGTACCTCGTGAGAAACCGCACACTGGGGCCGCCGCTCGAGAACAACCCCGAGATTCCCCCGTCATCGAGAGATGAGGGCCTTCGTCTCCTGCATGGCCTAGAGACCAATCTCGCGACCTCTCTCCAAACGCCTCAGGAGGCTTGACTCCCTTGAGTCCACCCAGTGAGCTCCAAGAGATACCCGTCGCGATTCGAGAGCAGAGCGGGGTTCTTTGCTTCCACTCGAGATGAATGCCTGTCTCCCCGGGTGCGTCTGGAATGCAACCCCGAGATCCCTGTCGCCCCTGGAGAGGAACATTGGCTTCTGGACACAAGCCTAGATGAGGTCTATTGGCCCTGCAGTCACTCGAGAGCAATCCCCAGCTTTCCTTCGCAACTCGAATGGAAGATTGGACTTGCCTGGGCCAACACAAGAGGCAGCCTGAATTCCCCGTCGTAACTCGAGAATCCCGCCGTAACTCGAGAAAAACCACGTGGCTCCCCCGTCATCGCAAGATGAAGCCCTTTCCCGCTACAGCGCCTCAGGAGAAGTCCCACGTTAGGAATTGGAGGTCGAAAGGGCACTTGGCACCCTTGATGCGACCCACAAAGTTCCCCGAAATCCCGGTCTCCCTCGAGAGGAACACTGAGGTTTTCCGGCACCCCCTCCTCTGAGCCCTTTCTCCCCTCCTGATCTGGACAGGAGGGTCGACTCCCCTGCTTTGTCTGGAAGGGGTTCCCGACCTTCCGGTCGCACCTCAGGATGAGGCCGGTCTCACGAAGACATTCCAGACGTGGCCTCGTGGGTGGTTCCACATTCCGTAGGACCCCGATTTCCCGGTCCCCTCTTGATAAGAACCCGATGCCCGGACACCTCTCCGAACTCCACCCTGTGAATGAAGTCAACACGAAGGGGCAGTTTTTCCGTGCATCGTTCGGAAAAACCCCAGGTTCCAAATACAGCTCGACAAGCGGCCTCTCTCCCCGGGGACATCTCGAGAGGCAAGCGGAGTTCCATGCCTCAACCCAAGACGAGGCCTGACTCTCCTGTCCCCAGTCTGCAGGGACCCTGCGATCGGAGTCTGAAATCAGAGGTACCCTGCGGTTCCTGCCTCAACTGGAGATGAGGCCCTCTTCCAATGCACCAAACCCAGTGGAGTCCCGAGAGGCCCCTCCCACCTCCAGTTTCCCTGGCTTCTCAGAGCCACCATGAGAAGCCCCCTGAGGTCACCTGCACAAGTCGAGGGAACCCAGGGTTTCCTGCCTCAACCCGGGAAAGACCTCGAGAGACCTTCTTCAACACGTCTCGAGGCCAGATTCCCCTACCATGGCTCGGGAGCAATGACGCGCTCCCCTCGCCACTCGCATGGAGACCCGACTTCCCTGGCGCCCCACGAGAGGCTCACTGACCTCGCCGTCGTACCTCGTGAGAAACCGCACACTGGGGCCGCCGCTCGAGAACAACCCCGAGATTCCCCCGTCATCGAGAGATGAGGGCCTTCGTCTCCTGCATGGCCTAGAGACCAATCTCGCGACCTCTCTCCAAACGCCTCAGGAGGCTTGACTCCCTTGAGTCCACCCAGTGAGCTCCAAGAGATACCCGTCGCGATTCGAGAGCAGAGCGGGGTTCTTTGCTTCCACTCGAGATGAATGCCTGTCTCCCCGGGTGCGTCTGGAATGCAACCCCGAGATCCCTGTCGCCCCTGGAGAGGAACATTGGCTTCTGGACACAAGCCTAGATGAGGTCTATTGGCCCTGCAGTCACTCGAGAGCAATCCCCAGCTTTCCTTCGCAACTCGAATGGAAGATTGGACTTGCCTGGGCCAACACAAGAGGCAGCCTGAATTCCCCGTCGTAACTCGAGAATCCCGCCGTAACTCGAGAAAAACCACGTGGCTCCCCCGTCATCGCAAGATGAAGCCCTTTCCCGCTACAGCGCCTCAGGAGAAGTCCCACGTTAGGAATTGGAGGTCGAAAGGGCACTTGGCACCCTTGATGCGACCCACAAAGTTCCCCGAAATCCCGGTCTCCCTCGAGAGGAACACTGAGGTTTTCCGGCACCCCCTCCTCTGAGCCCTTTCTCCCCTCCTGATCTGGACAGGAGGGTCGACTCCCCTGCTTTGTCTGGAAGGGGTTCCCGACCTTCCGGTCGCACCTCAGGATGAGGCCGGTCTCACGAAGACATTCCAGACGTGGCCTCGTGGGTGGTTCCACATTCCGTAGGACCCCGATTTCCCGGTCCCCTCTTGATAAGAACCCGATGCCCGGACACCTCTCCGAACTCCACCCTGTGAATGAAGTCAACACGAAGGGGCAGTTTTTCCGTGCATCGTTCGGAAAAACCCCAGGTTCCAAATACAGCTCGACAAGCGGCCTCTCTCCCCGGGGACATCTCGAGAGGCAAGCGGAGTTCCATGCCTCAACCCAAGACGAGGCCTGACTCTCCTGTCCCCAGTCTGCAGGGACCCTGCGATCGGAGTCTGAAATCAGAGGTACCCTGCGGTTCCTGCCTCAACTGGAGATGAGGCCCTCTTCCAATGCACCAAACCCAGTGGAGTCCCGAGAGGCCCCTCCCACCTCCAGTTTCCCTGGCTTCTCAGAGCCACCATGAGAAGCCCCCTGAGGTCACCTGCACAAGTCGAGGGAACCCAGGGTTTCCTGCCTCAACCCGGGAAAGACCTCGAGAGACCTTCTTCAACACGTCTCGAGGCCAGATTCCCCTACCATGGCTCGGGAGCAATGACGCGCTCCCCTCGCCACTCGCATGGAGACCCGACTTCCCTGGCGCCCCACGAGAGGCTCACTGACCTCGCCGTCGTACCTCGTGAGAAACCGCACACTGGGGCCGCCGCTCGAGAACAACCCCGAGATTCCCCCGTCATCGAGAGATGAGGGCCTTCGTCTCCTGCATGGCCTAGAGACCAATCTCGCGACCTCTCTCCAAACGCCTCAGGAGGCTTGACTCCCTTGAGTCCACCCAGTGAGCTCCAAGAGATACCCGTCGCGATTCGAGAGCAGAGCGGGGTTCTTTGCTTCCACTCGAGATGAATGCCTGTCTCCCCGGGTGCGTCTGGAATGCAACCCCGAGATCCCTGTCGCCCCTGGAGAGGAACATTGGCTTCTGGACACAAGCCTAGATGAGGTCTATTGGCCCTGCAGTCACTCGAGAGCAATCCCCAGCTTTCCTTCGCAACTCGAATGGAAGATTGGACTTGCCTGGGCCAACACAAGAGGCAGCCTGAATTCCCCGTCGTAACTCGAGAATCCCGCCGTAACTCGAGAAAAACCACGTGGCTCCCCCGTCATCGCAAGATGAAGCCCTTTCCCGCTACAGCGCCTCAGGAGAAGTCCCACGTTAGGAATTGGAGGTCGAAAGGGCACTTGGCACCCTTGATGCGACCCACAAAGTTCCCCGAAATCCCGGTCTCCCTCGAGAGGAACACTGAGGTTTTCCGGCACCCCCTCCTCTGAGCCCTTTCTCCCCTCCTGATCTGGACAGGAGGGTCGACTCCCCTGCTTTGTCTGGAAGGGGTTCCCGACCTTCCGGTCGCACCTCAGGATGAGGCCGGTCTCACGAAGACATTCCAGACGTGGCCTCGTGGGTGGTTCCACATTCCGTAGGACCCCGATTTCCCGGTCCCCTCTTGATAAGAACCCGATGCCCGGACACCTCTCCGAACTCCACCCTGTGAATGAAGTCAACACGAAGGGGCAGTTTTTCCGTGCATCGTTCGGAAAAACCCCAGGTTCCAAATACAGCTCGACAAGCGGCCTCTCTCCCCGGGGACATCTCGAGAGGCAAGCGGAGTTCCATGCCTCAACCCAAGACGAGGCCTGACTCTCCTGTCCCCAGTCTGCAGGGACCCTGCGATCGGAGTCTGAAATCAGAGGTACCCTGCGGTTCCTGCCTCAACTGGAGATGAGGCCCTCTTCCAATGCACCAAACCCAGTGGAGTCCCGAGAGGCCCCTCCCACCTCCAGTTTCCCTGGCTTCTCAGAGCCACCATGAGAAGCCCCCTGAGGTCACCTGCACAAGTCGAGGGAACCCAGGGTTTCCTGCCTCAACCCGGGAAAGACCTCGAGAGACCTTCTTCAACACGTCTCGAGGCCAGATTCCCCTACCATGGCTCGGGAGCAATGACGCGCTCCCCTCGCCACTCGCATGGAGACCCGACTTCCCTGGCGCCCCACGAGAGGCTCACTGACCTCGCCGTCGTACCTCGTGAGAAACCGCACACTGGGGCCGCCGCTCGAGAACAACCCCGAGATTCCCCCGTCATCGAGAGATGAGGGCCTTCGTCTCCTGCATGGCCTAGAGACCAATCTCGCGACCTCTCTCCAAACGCCTCAGGAGGCTTGACTCCCTTGAGTCCACCCAGTGAGCTCCAAGAGATACCCGTCGCGATTCGAGAGCAGAGCGGGGTTCTTTGCTTCCACTCGAGATGAATGCCTGTCTCCCCGGGTGCGTCTGGAATGCAACCCCGAGATCCCTGTCGCCCCTGGAGAGGAACATTGGCTTCTGGACACAAGCCTAGATGAGGTCTATTGGCCCTGCAGTCACTCGAGAGCAATCCCCAGCTTTCCTTCGCAACTCGAATGGAAGATTGGACTTGCCTGGGCCAACACAAGAGGCAGCCTGAATTCCCCGTCGTAACTCGAGAATCCCGCCGTAACTCGAGAAAAACCACGTGGCTCCCCCGTCATCGCAAGATGAAGCCCTTTCCCGCTACAGCGCCTCAGGAGAAGTCCCACGTTAGGAATTGGAGGTCGAAAGGGCACTTGGCACCCTTGATGCGACCCACAAAGTTCCCCGAAATCCCGGTCTCCCTCGAGAGGAACACTGAGGTTTTCCGGCACCCCCTCCTCTGAGCCCTTTCTCCCCTCCTGATCTGGACAGGAGGGTCGACTCCCCTGCTTTGTCTGGAAGGGGTTCCCGACCTTCCGGTCGCACCTCAGGATGAGGCCGGTCTCACGAAGACATTCCAGACGTGGCCTCGTGGGTGGTTCCACATTCCGTAGGACCCCGATTTCCCGGTCCCCTCTTGATAAGAACCCGATGCCCGGACACCTCTCCGAACTCCACCCTGTGAATGAAGTCAACACGAAGGGGCAGTTTTTCCGTGCATCGTTCGGAAAAACCCCAGGTTCCAAATACAGCTCGACAAGCGGCCTCTCTCCCCGGGGACATCTCGAGAGGCAAGCGGAGTTCCATGCCTCAACCCAAGACGAGGCCTGACTCTCCTGTCCCCAGTCTGCAGGGACCCTGCGATCGGAGTCTGAAATCAGAGGTACCCTGCGGTTCCTGCCTCAACTGGAGATGAGGCCCTCTTCCAATGCACCAAACCCAGTGGAGTCCCGAGAGGCCCCTCCCACCTCCAGTTTCCCTGGCTTCTCAGAGCCACCATGAGAAGCCCCCTGAGGTCACCTGCACAAGTCGAGGGAACCCAGGGTTTCCTGCCTCAACCCGGGAAAGACCTCGAGAGACCTTCTTCAACACGTCTCGAGGCCAGATTCCCCTACCATGGCTCGGGAGCAATGACGCGCTCCCCTCGCCACTCGCATGGAGACCCGACTTCCCTGGCGCCCCACGAGAGGCTCACTGACCTCGCCGTCGTACCTCGTGAGAAACCGCACACTGGGGCCGCCGCTCGAGAACAACCCCGAGATTCCCCCGTCATCGAGAGATGAGGGCCTTCGTCTCCTGCATGGCCTAGAGACCAATCTCGCGACCTCTCTCCAAACGCCTCAGGAGGCTTGACTCCCTTGAGTCCACCCAGTGAGCTCCAAGAGATACCCGTCGCGATTCGAGAGCAGAGCGGGGTTCTTTGCTTCCACTCGAGATGAATGCCTGTCTCCCCGGGTGCGTCTGGAATGCAACCCCGAGATCCCTGTCGCCCCTGGAGAGGAACATTGGCTTCTGGACACAAGCCTAGATGAGGTCTATTGGCCCTGCAGTCACTCGAGAGCAATCCCCAGCTTTCCTTCGCAACTCGAATGGAAGATTGGACTTGCCTGGGCCAACACAAGAGGCAGCCTGAATTCCCCGTCGTAACTCGAGAATCCCGCCGTAACTCGAGAAAAACCACGTGGCTCCCCCGTCATCGCAAGATGAAGCCCTTTCCCGCTACAGCGCCTCAGGAGAAGTCCCACGTTAGGAATTGGAGGTCGAAAGGGCACTTGGCACCCTTGATGCGACCCACAAAGTTCCCCGAAATCCCGGTCTCCCTCGAGAGGAACACTGAGGTTTTCCGGCACCCCCTCCTCTGAGCCCTTTCTCCCCTCCTGATCTGGACAGGAGGGTCGACTCCCCTGCTTTGTCTGGAAGGGGTTCCCGACCTTCCGGTCGCACCTCAGGATGAGGCCGGTCTCACGAAGACATTCCAGACGTGGCCTCGTGGGTGGTTCCACATTCCGTAGGACCCCGATTTCCCGGTCCCCTCTTGATAAGAACCCGATGCCCGGACACCTCTCCGAACTCCACCCTGTGAATGAAGTCAACACGAAGGGGCAGTTTTTCCGTGCATCGTTCGGAAAAACCCCAGGTTCCAAATACAGCTCGACAAGCGGCCTCTCTCCCCGGGGACATCTCGAGAGGCAAGCGGAGTTCCATGCCTCAACCCAAGACGAGGCCTGACTCTCCTGTCCCCAGTCTGCAGGGACCCTGCGATCGGAGTCTGAAATCAGAGGTACCCTGCGGTTCCTGCCTCAACTGGAGATGAGGCCCTCTTCCAATGCACCAAACCCAGTGGAGTCCCGAGAGGCCCCTCCCACCTCCAGTTTCCCTGGCTTCTCAGAGCCACCATGAGAAGCCCCCTGAGGTCACCTGCACAAGTCGAGGGAACCCAGGGTTTCCTGCCTCAACCCGGGAAAGACCTCGAGAGACCTTCTTCAACACGTCTCGAGGCCAGATTCCCCTACCATGGCTCGGGAGCAATGACGCGCTCCCCTCGCCACTCGCATGGAGACCCGACTTCCCTGGCGCCCCACGAGAGGCTCACTGACCTCGCCGTCGTACCTCGTGAGAAACCGCACACTGGGGCCGCCGCTCGAGAACAACCCCGAGATTCCCCCGTCATCGAGAGATGAGGGCCTTCGTCTCCTGCATGGCCTAGAGACCAATCTCGCGACCTCTCTCCAAACGCCTCAGGAGGCTTGACTCCCTTGAGTCCACCCAGTGAGCTCCAAGAGATACCCGTCGCGATTCGAGAGCAGAGCGGGGTTCTTTGCTTCCACTCGAGATGAATGCCTGTCTCCCCGGGTGCGTCTGGAATGCAACCCCGAGATCCCTGTCGCCCCTGGAGAGGAACATTGGCTTCTGGACACAAGCCTAGATGAGGTCTATTGGCCCTGCAGTCACTCGAGAGCAATCCCCAGCTTTCCTTCGCAACTCGAATGGAAGATTGGACTTGCCTGGGCCAACACAAGAGGCAGCCTGAATTCCCCGTCGTAACTCGAGAATCCCGCCGTAACTCGAGAAAAACCACGTGGCTCCCCCGTCATCGCAAGATGAAGCCCTTTCCCGCTACAGCGCCTCAGGAGAAGTCCCACGTTAGGAATTGGAGGTCGAAAGGGCACTTGGCACCCTTGATGCGACCCACAAAGTTCCCCGAAATCCCGGTCTCCCTCGAGAGGAACACTGAGGTTTTCCGGCACCCCCTCCTCTGAGCCCTTTCTCCCCTCCTGATCTGGACAGGAGGGTCGACTCCCCTGCTTTGTCTGGAAGGGGTTCCCGACCTTCCGGTCGCACCTCAGGATGAGGCCGGTCTCACGAAGACATTCCAGACGTGGCCTCGTGGGTGGTTCCACATTCCGTAGGACCCCGATTTCCCGGTCCCCTCTTGATAAGAACCCGATGCCCGGACACCTCTCCGAACTCCACCCTGTGAATGAAGTCAACACGAAGGGGCAGTTTTTCCGTGCATCGTTCGGAAAAACCCCAGGTTCCAAATACAGCTCGACAAGCGGCCTCTCTCCCCGGGGACATCTCGAGAGGCAAGCGGAGTTCCATGCCTCAACCCAAGACGAGGCCTGACTCTCCTGTCCCCAGTCTGCAGGGACCCTGCGATCGGAGTCTGAAATCAGAGGTACCCTGCGGTTCCTGCCTCAACTGGAGATGAGGCCCTCTTCCAATGCACCAAACCCAGTGGAGTCCCGAGAGGCCCCTCCCACCTCCAGTTTCCCTGGCTTCTCAGAGCCACCATGAGAAGCCCCCTGAGGTCACCTGCACAAGTCGAGGGAACCCAGGGTTTCCTGCCTCAACCCGGGAAAGACCTCGAGAGACCTTCTTCAACACGTCTCGAGGCCAGATTCCCCTACCATGGCTCGGGAGCAATGACGCGCTCCCCTCGCCACTCGCATGGAGACCCGACTTCCCTGGCGCCCCACGAGAGGCTCACTGACCTCGCCGTCGTACCTCGTGAGAAACCGCACACTGGGGCCGCCGCTCGAGAACAACCCCGAGATTCCCCCGTCATCGAGAGATGAGGGCCTTCGTCTCCTGCATGGCCTAGAGACCAATCTCGCGACCTCTCTCCAAACGCCTCAGGAGGCTTGACTCCCTTGAGTCCACCCAGTGAGCTCCAAGAGATACCCGTCGCGATTCGAGAGCAGAGCGGGGTTCTTTGCTTCCACTCGAGATGAATGCCTGTCTCCCCGGGTGCGTCTGGAATGCAACCCCGAGATCCCTGTCGCCCCTGGAGAGGAACATTGGCTTCTGGACACAAGCCTAGATGAGGTCTATTGGCCCTGCAGTCACTCGAGAGCAATCCCCAGCTTTCCTTCGCAACTCGAATGGAAGATTGGACTTGCCTGGGCCAACACAAGAGGCAGCCTGAATTCCCCGTCGTAACTCGAGAATCCCGCCGTAACTCGAGAAAAACCACGTGGCTCCCCCGTCATCGCAAGATGAAGCCCTTTCCCGCTACAGCGCCTCAGGAGAAGTCCCACGTTAGGAATTGGAGGTCGAAAGGGCACTTGGCACCCTTGATGCGACCCACAAAGTTCCCCGAAATCCCGGTCTCCCTCGAGAGGAACACTGAGGTTTTCCGGCACCCCCTCCTCTGAGCCCTTTCTCCCCTCCTGATCTGGACAGGAGGGTCGACTCCCCTGCTTTGTCTGGAAGGGGTTCCCGACCTTCCGGTCGCACCTCAGGATGAGGCCGGTCTCACGAAGACATTCCAGACGTGGCCTCGTGGGTGGTTCCACATTCCGTAGGACCCCGATTTCCCGGTCCCCTCTTGATAAGAACCCGATGCCCGGACACCTCTCCGAACTCCACCCTGTGAATGAAGTCAACACGAAGGGGCAGTTTTTCCGTGCATCGTTCGGAAAAACCCCAGGTTCCAAATACAGCTCGACAAGCGGCCTCTCTCCCCGGGGACATCTCGAGAGGCAAGCGGAGTTCCATGCCTCAACCCAAGACGAGGCCTGACTCTCCTGTCCCCAGTCTGCAGGGACCCTGCGATCGGAGTCTGAAATCAGAGGTACCCTGCGGTTCCTGCCTCAACTGGAGATGAGGCCCTCTTCCAATGCACCAAACCCAGTGGAGTCCCGAGAGGCCCCTCCCACCTCCAGTTTCCCTGGCTTCTCAGAGCCACCATGAGAAGCCCCCTGAGGTCACCTGCACAAGTCGAGGGAACCCAGGGTTTCCTGCCTCAACCCGGGAAAGACCTCGAGAGACCTTCTTCAACACGTCTCGAGGCCAGATTCCCCTACCATGGCTCGGGAGCAATGACGCGCTCCCCTCGCCACTCGCATGGAGACCCGACTTCCCTGGCGCCCCACGAGAGGCTCACTGACCTCGCCGTCGTACCTCGTGAGAAACCGCACACTGGGGCCGCCGCTCGAGAACAACCCCGAGATTCCCCCGTCATCGAGAGATGAGGGCCTTCGTCTCCTGCATGGCCTAGAGACCAATCTCGCGACCTCTCTCCAAACGCCTCAGGAGGCTTGACTCCCTTGAGTCCACCCAGTGAGCTCCAAGAGATACCCGTCGCGATTCGAGAGCAGAGCGGGGTTCTTTGCTTCCACTCGAGATGAATGCCTGTCTCCCCGGGTGCGTCTGGAATGCAACCCCGAGATCCCTGTCGCCCCTGGAGAGGAACATTGGCTTCTGGACACAAGCCTAGATGAGGTCTATTGGCCCTGCAGTCACTCGAGAGCAATCCCCAGCTTTCCTTCGCAACTCGAATGGAAGATTGGACTTGCCTGGGCCAACACAAGAGGCAGCCTGAATTCCCCGTCGTAACTCGAGAATCCCGCCGTAACTCGAGAAAAACCACGTGGCTCCCCCGTCATCGCAAGATGAAGCCCTTTCCCGCTACAGCGCCTCAGGAGAAGTCCCACGTTAGGAATTGGAGGTCGAAAGGGCACTTGGCACCCTTGATGCGACCCACAAAGTTCCCCGAAATCCCGGTCTCCCTCGAGAGGAACACTGAGGTTTTCCGGCACCCCTCCTCTGAGCCCTTTCTCCCCTCCTGATCTGGACAGGAGGGTCGACTCCCCTGCTTTGTCTGGAAGGGGTTCCCGACCTTCCGGTCGCACCTCAGGATGAGGCCGGTCTCACGAAGACATTCCAGACGTGGCCTCGTGGGTGGTTCCACATTCCGTAGGACCCCGATTTCCCGGTCCCCTCTTGATAAGAACCCGATGCCCGGACACCTCTCCGAACTCCACCCTGTGAATGAAGTCAACACGAAGGGGCAGTTTTTCCGTGCATCGTTCGGAAAAACCCCAGGTTCCAAATACAGCTCGACAAGCGGCCTCTCTCCCCGGGGACATCTCGAGAGGCAAGCGGAGTTCCATGCCTCAACCCAAGACGAGGCCTGACTCTCCTGTCCCCAGTCTGCAGGGACCCTGCGATCGGAGTCTGAAATCAGAGGTACCCTGCGGTTCCTGCCTCAACTGGAGATGAGGCCCTCTTCCAATGCACCAAACCCAGTGGAGTCCCGAGAGGCCCCTCCCACCTCCAGTTTCCCTGGCTTCTCAGAGCCACCATGAGAAGCCCCCTGAGGTCACCTGCACAAGTCGAGGGAACCCAGGGTTTCCTGCCTCAACCCGGGAAAGACCTCGAGAGACCTTCTTCAACACGTCTCGAGGCCAGATTCCCCTACCATGGCTCGGGAGCAATGACGCGCTCCCCTCGCCACTCGCATGGAGACCCGACTTCCCTGGCGCCCCACGAGAGGCTCACTGACCTCGCCGTCGTACCTCGTGAGAAACCGCACACTGGGGCCGCCGCTCGAGAACAACCCCGAGATTCCCCCGTCATCGAGAGATGAGGGCCTTCGTCTCCTGCATGGCCTAGAGACCAATCTCGCGACCTCTCTCCAAACGCCTCAGGAGGCTTGACTCCCTTGAGTCCACCCAGTGAGCTCCAAGAGATACCCGTCGCGATTCGAGAGCAGAGCGGGGTTCTTTGCTTCCACTCGAGATGAATGCCTGTCTCCCCGGGTGCGTCTGGAATGCAACCCCGAGATCCCTGTCGCCCCTGGAGAGGAACATTGGCTTCTGGACACAAGCCTAGATGAGGTCTATTGGCCCTGCAGTCACTCGAGAGCAATCCCCAGCTTTCCTTCGCAACTCGAATGGAAGATTGGACTTGCCTGGGCCAACACAAGAGGCAGCCTGAATTCCCCGTCGTAACTCGAGAATCCCGCCGTAACTCGAGAAAAACCACGTGGCTCCCCCGTCATCGCAAGATGAAGCCCTTTCCCGCTACAGCGCCTCAGGAGAAGTCCCACGTTAGGAATTGGAGGTCGAAAGGGCACTTGGCACCCTTGATGCGACCCACAAAGTTCCCCGAAATCCCGGTCTCCCTCGAGAGGAACACTGAGGTTTTCCGGCACCCCCTCCTCTGAGCCCTTTCTCCCCTCCTGATCTGGACAGGAGGGTCGACTCCCCTGCTTTGTCTGGAAGGGGTTCCCGACCTTCCGGTCGCACCTCAGGATGAGGCCGGTCTCACGAAGACATTCCAGACGTGGCCTCGTGGGTGGTTCCACATTCCGTAGGACCCCGATTTCCCGGTCCCCTCTTGATAAGAACCCGATGCCCGGACACCTCTCCGAACTCCACCCTGTGAATGAAGTCAACACGAAGGGGCAGTTTTTCCGTGCATCGTTCGGAAAAACCCCAGGTTCCAAATACAGCTCGACAAGCGGCCTCTCTCCCCGGGGACATCTCGAGAGGCAAGCGGAGTTCCATGCCTCAACCCAAGACGAGGCCTGACTCTCCTGTCCCCAGTCTGCAGGGACCCTGCGATCGGAGTCTGAAATCAGAGGTACCCTGCGGTTCCTGCCTCAACTGGAGATGAGGCCCTCTTCCAATGCACCAAACCCAGTGGAGTCCCGAGAGGCCCCTCCCACCTCCAGTTTCCCTGGCTTCTCAGAGCCACCATGAGAAGCCCCCTGAGGTCACCTGCACAAGTCGAGGGAACCCAGGGTTTCCTGCCTCAACCCGGGAAAGACCTCGAGAGACCTTCTTCAACACGTCTCGAGGCCAGATTCCCCTACCATGGCTCGGGAGCAATGACGCGCTCCCCTCGCCACTCGCATGGAGACCCGACTTCCCTGGCGCCCCACGAGAGGCTCACTGACCTCGCCGTCGTACCTCGTGAGAAACCGCACACTGGGGCCGCCGCTCGAGAACAACCCCGAGATTCCCCCGTCATCGAGAGATGAGGGCCTTCGTCTCCTGCATGGCCTAGAGACCAATCTCGCGACCTCTCTCCAAACGCCTCAGGAGGCTTGACTCCCTTGAGTCCACCCAGTGAGCTCCAAGAGATACCCGTCGCGATTCGAGAGCAGAGCGGGGTTCTTTGCTTCCACTCGAGATGAATGCCTGTCTCCCCGGGTGCGTCTGGAATGCAACCCCGAGATCCCTGTCGCCCCTGGAGAGGAACATTGGCTTCTGGACACAAGCCTAGATGAGGTCTATTGGCCCTGCAGTCACTCGAGAGCAATCCCCAGCTTTCCTTCGCAACTCGAATGGAAGATTGGACTTGCCTGGGCCAACACAAGAGGCAGCCTGAATTCCCCGTCGTAACTCGAGAATCCCGCCGTAACTCGAGAAAAACCACGTGGCTCCCCCGTCATCGCAAGATGAAGCCCTTTCCCGCTACAGCGCCTCAGGAGAAGTCCCACGTTAGGAATTGGAGGTCGAAAGGGCACTTGGCACCCTTGATGCGACCCACAAAGTTCCCCGAAATCCCGGTCTCCCTCGAGAGGAACACTGAGGTTTTCCGGCACCCCCTCCTCTGAGCCCTTTCTCCCCTCCTGATCTGGACAGGAGGGTCGACTCCCCTGCTTTGTCTGGAAGGGGTTCCCGACCTTCCGGTCGCACCTCAGGATGAGGCCGGTCTCACGAAGACATTCCAGACGTGGCCTCGTGGGTGGTTCCACATTCCGTAGGACCCCGATTTCCCGGTCCCCTCTTGATAAGAACCCGATGCCCGGACACCTCTCCGAACTCCACCCTGTGAATGAAGTCAACACGAAGGGGCAGTTTTTCCGTGCATCGTTCGGAAAAACCCCAGGTTCCAAATACAGCTCGACAAGCGGCCTCTCTCCCCGGGGACATCTCGAGAGGCAAGCGGAGTTCCATGCCTCAACCCAAGACGAGGCCTGACTCTCCTGTCCCCAGTCTGCAGGGACCCTGCGATCGGAGTCTGAAATCAGAGGTACCCTGCGGTTCCTGCCTCAACTGGAGATGAGGCCCTCTTCCAATGCACCAAACCCAGTGGAGTCCCGAGAGGCCCCTCCCACCTCCAGTTTCCCTGGCTTCTCAGAGCCACCATGAGAAGCCCCCTGAGGTCACCTGCACAAGTCGAGGGAACCCAGGGTTTCCTGCCTCAACCCGGGAAAGACCTCGAGAGACCTTCTTCAACACGTCTCGAGGCCAGATTCCCCTACCATGGCTCGGGAGCAATGACGCGCTCCCCTCGCCACTCGCATGGAGACCCGACTTCCCTGGCGCCCCACGAGAGGCTCACTGACCTCGCCGTCGTACCTCGTGAGAAACCGCACACTGGGGCCGCCGCTCGAGAACAACCCCGAGATTCCCCCGTCATCGAGAGATGAGGGCCTTCGTCTCCTGCATGGCCTAGAGACCAATCTCGCGACCTCTCTCCAAACGCCTCAGGAGGCTTGACTCCCTTGAGTCCACCCAGTGAGCTCCAAGAGATACCCGTCGCGATTCGAGAGCAGAGCGGGGTTCTTTGCTTCCACTCGAGATGAATGCCTGTCTCCCCGGGTGCGTCTGGAATGCAACCCCGAGATCCCTGTCGCCCCTGGAGAGGAACATTGGCTTCTGGACACAAGCCTAGATGAGGTCTATTGGCCCTGCAGTCACTCGAGAGCAATCCCCAGCTTTCCTTCGCAACTCGAATGGAAGATTGGACTTGCCTGGGCCAACACAAGAGGCAGCCTGAATTCCCCGTCGTAACTCGAGAATCCCGCCGTAACTCGAGAAAAACCACGTGGCTCCCCCGTCATCGCAAGATGAAGCCCTTTCCCGCTACAGCGCCTCAGGAGAAGTCCCACGTTAGGAATTGGAGGTCGAAAGGGCACTTGGCACCCTTGATGCGACCCACAAAGTTCCCCGAAATCCCGGTCTCCCTCGAGAGGAACACTGAGGTTTTCCGGCACCCCCTCCTCTGAGCCCTTTCTCCCCTCCTGATCTGGACAGGAGGGTCGACTCCCCTGCTTTGTCTGGAAGGGGTTCCCGACCTTCCGGTCGCACCTCAGGATGAGGCCGGTCTCACGAAGACATTCCAGACGTGGCCTCGTGGGTGGTTCCACATTCCGTAGGACCCCGATTTCCCGGTCCCCTCTTGATAAGAACCCGATGCCCGGACACCTCTCCGAACTCCACCCTGTGAATGAAGTCAACACGAAGGGGCAGTTTTTCCGTGCATCGTTCGGAAAAACCCCAGGTTCCAAATACAGCTCGACAAGCGGCCTCTCTCCCCGGGGACATCTCGAGAGGCAAGCGGAGTTCCATGCCTCAACCCAAGACGAGGCCTGACTCTCCTGTCCCCAGTCTGCAGGGACCCTGCGATCGGAGTCTGAAATCAGAGGTACCCTGCGGTTCCTGCCTCAACTGGAGATGAGGCCCTCTTCCAATGCACCAAACCCAGTGGAGTCCCGAGAGGCCCCTCCCACCTCCAGTTTCCCTGGCTTCTCAGAGCCACCATGAGAAGCCCCCTGAGGTCACCTGCACAAGTCGAGGGAACCCAGGGTTTCCTGCCTCAACCCGGGAAAGACCTCGAGAGACCTTCTTCAACACGTCTCGAGGCCAGATTCCCCTACCATGGCTCGGGAGCAATGACGCGCTCCCCTCGCCACTCGCATGGAGACCCGACTTCCCTGGCGCCCCACGAGAGGCTCACTGACCTCGCCGTCGTACCTCGTGAGAAACCGCACACTGGGGCCGCCGCTCGAGAACAACCCCGAGATTCCCCCGTCATCGAGAGATGAGGGCCTTCGTCTCCTGCATGGCCTAGAGACCAATCTCGCGACCTCTCTCCAAACGCCTCAGGAGGCTTGACTCCCTTGAGTCCACCCAGTGAGCTCCAAGAGATACCCGTCGCGATTCGAGAGCAGAGCGGGGTTCTTTGCTTCCACTCGAGATGAATGCCTGTCTCCCCGGGTGCGTCTGGAATGCAACCCCGAGATCCCTGTCGCCCCTGGAGAGGAACATTGGCTTCTGGACACAAGCCTAGATGAGGTCTATTGGCCCTGCAGTCACTCGAGAGCAATCCCCAGCTTTCCTTCGCAACTCGAATGGAAGATTGGACTTGCCTGGGCCAACACAAGAGGCAGCCTGAATTCCCCGTCGTAACTCGAGAATCCCGCCGTAACTCGAGAAAAACCACGTGGCTCCCCCGTCATCGCAAGATGAAGCCCTTTCCCGCTACAGCGCCTCAGGAGAAGTCCCACGTTAGGAATTGGAGGTCGAAAGGGCACTTGGCACCCTTGATGCGACCCACAAAGTTCCCCGAAATCCCGGTCTCCCTCGAGAGGAACACTGAGGTTTTCCGGCACCCCCTCCTCTGAGCCCTTTCTCCCCTCCTGATCTGGACAGGAGGGTCGACTCCCCTGCTTTGTCTGGAAGGGGTTCCCGACCTTCCGGTCGCACCTCAGGATGAGGCCGGTCTCACGAAGACATTCCAGACGTGGCCTCGTGGGTGGTTCCACATTCCGTAGGACCCCGATTTCCCGGTCCCCTCTTGATAAGAACCCGATGCCCGGACACCTCTCCGAACTCCACCCTGTGAATGAAGTCAACACGAAGGGGCAGTTTTTCCGTGCATCGTTCGGAAAAACCCCAGGTTCCAAATACAGCTCGACAAGCGGCCTCTCTCCCCGGGGACATCTCGAGAGGCAAGCGGAGTTCCATGCCTCAACCCAAGACGAGGCCTGACTCTCCTGTCCCCAGTCTGCAGGGACCCTGCGATCGGAGTCTGAAATCAGAGGTACCCTGCGGTTCCTGCCTCAACTGGAGATGAGGCCCTCTTCCAATGCACCAAACCCAGTGGAGTCCCGAGAGGCCCCTCCCACCTCCAGTTTCCCTGGCTTCTCAGAGCCACCATGAGAAGCCCCCTGAGGTCACCTGCACAAGTCGAGGGAACCCAGGGTTTCCTGCCTCAACCCGGGAAAGACCTCGAGAGACCTTCTTCAACACGTCTCGAGGCCAGATTCCCCTACCATGGCTCGGGAGCAATGACGCGCTCCCCTCGCCACTCGCATGGAGACCCGACTTCCCTGGCGCCCCACGAGAGGCTCACTGACCTCGCCGTCGTACCTCGTGAGAAACCGCACACTGGGGCCGCCGCTCGAGAACAACCCCGAGATTCCCCCGTCATCGAGAGATGAGGGCCTTCGTCTCCTGCATGGCCTAGAGACCAATCTCGCGACCTCTCTCCAAACGCCTCAGGAGGCTTGACTCCCTTGAGTCCACCCAGTGAGCTCCAAGAGATACCCGTCGCGATTCGAGAGCAGAGCGGGGTTCTTTGCTTCCACTCGAGATGAATGCCTGTCTCCCCGGGTGCGTCTGGAATGCAACCCCGAGATCCCTGTCGCCCCTGGAGAGGAACATTGGCTTCTGGACACAAGCCTAGATGAGGTCTATTGGCCCTGCAGTCACTCGAGAGCAATCCCCAGCTTTCCTTCGCAACTCGAATGGAAGATTGGACTTGCCTGGGCCAACACAAGAGGCAGCCTGAATTCCCCGTCGTAACTCGAGAATCCCGCCGTAACTCGAGAAAAACCACGTGGCTCCCCCGTCATCGCAAGATGAAGCCCTTTCCCGCTACAGCGCCTCAGGAGAAGTCCCACGTTAGGAATTGGAGGTCGAAAGGGCACTTGGCACCCTTGATGCGACCCACAAAGTTCCCCGAAATCCCGGTCTCCCTCGAGAGGAACACTGAGGTTTTCCGGCACCCCCTCCTCTGAGCCCTTTCTCCCCTCCTGATCTGGACAGGAGGGTCGACTCCCCTGCTTTGTCTGGAAGGGGTTCCCGACCTTCCGGTCGCACCTCAGGATGAGGCCGGTCTCACGAAGACATTCCAGACGTGGCCTCGTGGGTGGTTCCACATTCCGTAGGACCCCGATTTCCCGGTCCCCTCTTGATAAGAACCCGATGCCCGGACACCTCTCCGAACTCCACCCTGTGAATGAAGTCAACACGAAGGGGCAGTTTTTCCGTGCATCGTTCGGAAAAACCCCAGGTTCCAAATACAGCTCGACAAGCGGCCTCTCTCCCCGGGGACATCTCGAGAGGCAAGCGGAGTTCCATGCCTCAACCCAAGACGAGGCCTGACTCTCCTGTCCCCAGTCTGCAGGGACCCTGCGATCGGAGTCTGAAATCAGAGGTACCCTGCGGTTCCTGCCTCAACTGGAGATGAGGCCCTCTTCCAATGCACCAAACCCAGTGGAGTCCCGAGAGGCCCCTCCCACCTCCAGTTTCCCTGGCTTCTCAGAGCCACCATGAGAAGCCCCCTGAGGTCACCTGCACAAGTCGAGGGAACCCAGGGTTTCCTGCCTCAACCCGGGAAAGACCTCGAGAGACCTTCTTCAACACGTCTCGAGGCCAGATTCCCCTACCATGGCTCGGGAGCAATGACGCGCTCCCCTCGCCACTCGCATGGAGACCCGACTTCCCTGGCGCCCCACGAGAGGCTCACTGACCTCGCCGTCGTACCTCGTGAGAAACCGCACACTGGGGCCGCCGCTCGAGAACAACCCCGAGATTCCCCCGTCATCGAGAGATGAGGGCCTTCGTCTCCTGCATGGCCTAGAGACCAATCTCGCGACCTCTCTCCAAACGCCTCAGGAGGCTTGACTCCCTTGAGTCCACCCAGTGAGCTCCAAGAGATACCCGTCGCGATTCGAGAGCAGAGCGGGGTTCTTTGCTTCCACTCGAGATGAATGCCTGTCTCCCCGGGTGCGTCTGGAATGCAACCCCGAGATCCCTGTCGCCCCTGGAGAGGAACATTGGCTTCTGGACACAAGCCTAGATGAGGTCTATTGGCCCTGCAGTCACTCGAGAGCAATCCCCAGCTTTCCTTCGCAACTCGAATGGAAGATTGGACTTGCCTGGGCCAACACAAGAGGCAGCCTGAATTCCCCGTCGTAACTCGAGAATCCCGCCGTAACTCGAGAAAAACCACGTGGCTCCCCCGTCATCGCAAGATGAAGCCCTTTCCCGCTACAGCGCCTCAGGAGAAGTCCCACGTTAGGAATTGGAGGTCGAAAGGGCACTTGGCACCCTTGATGCGACCCACAAAGTTCCCCGAAATCCCGGTCTCCCTCGAGAGGAACACTGAGGTTTTCCGGCACCCCCTCCTCTGAGCCCTTTCTCCCCTCCTGATCTGGACAGGAGGGTCGACTCCCCTGCTTTGTCTGGAAGGGGTTCCCGACCTTCCGGTCGCACCTCAGGATGAGGCCGGTCTCACGAAGACATTCCAGACGTGGCCTCGTGGGTGGTTCCACATTCCGTAGGACCCCGATTTCCCGGTCCCCTCTTGATAAGAACCCGATGCCCGGACACCTCTCCGAACTCCACCCTGTGAATGAAGTCAACACGAAGGGGCAGTTTTTCCGTGCATCGTTCGGAAAAACCCCAGGTTCCAAATACAGCTCGACAAGCGGCCTCTCTCCCCGGGGACATCTCGAGAGGCAAGCGGAGTTCCATGCCTCAACCCAAGACGAGGCCTGACTCTCCTGTCCCCAGTCTGCAGGGACCCTGCGATCGGAGTCTGAAATCAGAGGTACCCTGCGGTTCCTGCCTCAACTGGAGATGAGGCCCTCTTCCAATGCACCAAACCCAGTGGAGTCCCGAGAGGCCCCTCCCACCTCCAGTTTCCCTGGCTTCTCAGAGCCACCATGAGAAGCCCCCTGAGGTCACCTGCACAAGTCGAGGGAACCCAGGGTTTCCTGCCTCAACCCGGGAAAGACCTCGAGAGACCTTCTTCAACACGTCTCGAGGCCAGATTCCCCTACCATGGCTCGGGAGCAATGACGCGCTCCCCTCGCCACTCGCATGGAGACCCGACTTCCCTGGCGCCCCACGAGAGGCTCACTGACCTCGCCGTCGTACCTCGTGAGAAACCGCACACTGGGGCCGCCGCTCGAGAACAACCCCGAGATTCCCCCGTCATCGAGAGATGAGGGCCTTCGTCTCCTGCATGGCCTAGAGACCAATCTCGCGACCTCTCTCCAAACGCCTCAGGAGGCTTGACTCCCTTGAGTCCACCCAGTGAGCTCCAAGAGATACCCGTCGCGATTCGAGAGCAGAGCGGGGTTCTTTGCTTCCACTCGAGATGAATGCCTGTCTCCCCGGGTGCGTCTGGAATGCAACCCCGAGATCCCTGTCGCCCCTGGAGAGGAACATTGGCTTCTGGACACAAGCCTAGATGAGGTCTATTGGCCCTGCAGTCACTCGAGAGCAATCCCCAGCTTTCCTTCGCAACTCGAATGGAAGATTGGACTTGCCTGGGCCAACACAAGAGGCAGCCTGAATTCCCCGTCGTAACTCGAGAATCCCGCCGTAACTCGAGAAAAACCACGTGGCTCCCCCGTCATCGCAAGATGAAGCCCTTTCCCGCTACAGCGCCTCAGGAGAAGTCCCACGTTAGGAATTGGAGGTCGAAAGGGCACTTGGCACCCTTGATGCGACCCACAAAGTTCCCCGAAATCCCGGTCTCCCTCGAGAGGAACACTGAGGTTTTCCGGCACCCCCTCCTCTGAGCCCTTTCTCCCCTCCTGATCTGGACAGGAGGGTCGACTCCCCTGCTTTGTCTGGAAGGGGTTCCCGACCTTCCGGTCGCACCTCAGGATGAGGCCGGTCTCACGAAGACATTCCAGACGTGGCCTCGTGGGTGGTTCCACATTCCGTAGGACCCCGATTTCCCGGTCCCCTCTTGATAAGAACCCGATGCCCGGACACCTCTCCGAACTCCACCCTGTGAATGAAGTCAACACGAAGGGGCAGTTTTTCCGTGCATCGTTCGGAAAAACCCCAGGTTCCAAATACAGCTCGACAAGCGGCCTCTCTCCCCGGGGACATCTCGAGAGGCAAGCGGAGTTCCATGCCTCAACCCAAGACGAGGCCTGACTCTCCTGTCCCCAGTCTGCAGGGACCCTGCGATCGGAGTCTGAAATCAGAGGTACCCTGCGGTTCCTGCCTCAACTGGAGATGAGGCCCTCTTCCAATGCACCAAGCCCAGTGGAGTCCCGAGAGGCCCCTCCCACCTCCAGTTTCCCTGGCTTCTCAGAGCCACCATGAGAAGCCCCCTGAGGTCACCTGCACAAGTCGAGGGAACCCAGGGTTTCCTGCCTCAACCCGGGAAAGACCTCGAGAGACCTTCTTCAACACGTCTCGAGGCCAGATTCCCCTACCATGGCTCGGGAGCAATGACGCGCTCCCCTCGCCACTCGCATGGAGACCCGACTTCCCTGGCGCCCCACGAGAGGCTCACTGACCTCGCCGTCGTACCTCGTGAGAAACCGCACACTGGGGCCGCCGCTCGAGAACAACCCCGAGATTCCCCCGTCATCGAGAGATGAGGGCCTTCGTCTCCTGCATGGCCTAGAGACCAATCTCGCGACCTCTCTCCAAACGCCTCAGGAGGCTTGACTCCCTTGAGTCCACCCAGTGAGCTCCAAGAGATACCCGTCGCGATTCGAGAGCAGAGCGGGGTTCTTTGCTTCCACTCGAGATGAATGCCTGTCTCCCCGGGTGCGTCTGGAATGCAACCCCGAGATCCCTGTCGCCCCTGGAGAGGAACATTGGCTTCTGGACACAAGCCTAGATGAGGTCTATTGGCCCTGCAGTCACTCGAGAGCAATCCCCAGCTTTCCTTCGCAACTCGAATGGAAGATTGGACTTGCCTGGGCCAACACAAGAGGCAGCCTGAATTCCCCGTCGTAACTCGAGAATCCCGCCGTAACTCGAGAAAAACCACGTGGCTCCCCCGTCATCGCAAGATGAAGCCCTTTCCCGCTACAGCGCCTCAGGAGAAGTCCCACGTTAGGAATTGGAGGTCGAAAGGGCACTTGGCACCCTTGATGCGACCCACAAAGTTCCCCGAAATCCCGGTCTCCCTCGAGAGGAACACTGAGGTTTTCCGGCACCCCCTCCTCTGAGCCCTTTCTCCCCTCCTGATCTGGACAGGAGGGTCGACTCCCCTGCTTTGTCTGGAAGGGGTTCCCGACCTTCCGGTCGCACCTCAGGATGAGGCCGGTCTCACGAAGACATTCCAGACGTGGCCTCGTGGGTGGTTCCACATTCCGTAGGACCCCGATTTCCCGGTCCCCTCTTGATAAGAACCCGATGCCCGGACACCTCTCCGAACTCCACCCTGTGAATGAAGTCAACACGAAGGGGCAGTTTTTCCGTGCATCGTTCGGAAAAACCCCAGGTTCCAAATACAGCTCGACAAGCGGCCTCTCTCCCCGGGGACATCTCGAGAGGCAAGCGGAGTTCCATGCCTCAACCCAAGACGAGGCCTGACTCTCCTGTCCCCAGTCTGCAGGGACCCTGCGATCGGAGTCTGAAATCAGAGGTACCCTGCGGTTCCTGCCTCAACTGGAGATGAGGCCCTCTTCCAATGCACCAAGCCCAGTGGAGTCCCGAGAGGCCCCTCCCACCTCCAGTTTCCCTGGCTTCTCAGAGCCACCATGAGAAGCCCCCTGAGGTCACCTGCACAAGTCGAGGGAACCCAGGGTTTCCTGCCTCAACCCGGGAAAGACCTCGAGAGACCTTCTTCAACACGTCTCGAGGCCAGATTCCCCTACCATGGCTCGGGAGCAATGACGCGCTCCCCTCGCCACTCGCATGGAGACCCGACTTCCCTGGCGCCCCACGAGAGGCTCACTGACCTCGCCGTCGTACCTCGTGAGAAACCGCACACTGGGGCCGCCGCTCGAGAACAACCCCGAGATTCCCCCGTCATCGAGAGATGAGGGCCTTCGTCTCCTGCATGGCCTAGAGACCAATCTCGCGACCTCTCTCCAAACGCCTCAGGAGGCTTGACTCCCTTGAGTCCACCCAGTGAGCTCCAAGAGATACCCGTCGCGATTCGAGAGCAGAGCGGGGTTCTTTGCTTCCACTCGAGATGAATGCCTGTCTCCCCGGGTGCGTCTGGAATGCAACCCCGAGATCCCTGTCGCCCCTGGAGAGGAACATTGGCTTCTGGACACAAGCCTAGATGAGGTCTATTGGCCCTGCAGTCACTCGAGAGCAATCCCCAGCTTTCCTTCGCAACTCGAATGGAAGATTGGACTTGCCTGGGCCAACACAAGAGGCAGCCTGAATTCCCCGTCGTAACTCGAGAATCCCGCCGTAACTCGAGAAAAACCACGTGGCTCCCCCGTCATCGCAAGATGAAGCCCTTTCCCGCTACAGCGCCTCAGGAGAAGTCCCACGTTAGGAATTGGAGGTCGAAAGGGCACTTGGCACCCTTGATGCGACCCACAAAGTTCCCCGAAATCCCGGTCTCCCTCGAGAGGAACACTGAGGTTTTCCGGCACCCCCTCCTCTGAGCCCTTTCTCCCCTCCTGATCTGGACAGGAGGGTCGACTCCCCTGCTTTGTCTGGAAGGGGTTCCCGACCTTCCGGTCGCACCTCAGGATGAGGCCGGTCTCACGAAGACATTCCAGACGTGGCCTCGTGGGTGGTTCCACATTCCGTAGGACCCCGATTTCCCGGTCCCCTCTTGATAAGAACCCGATGCCCGGACACCTCTCCGAACTCCACCCTGTGAATGAAGTCAACACGAAGGGGCAGTTTTTCCGTGCATCGTTCGGAAAAACCCCAGGTTCCAAATACAGCTCGACAAGCGGCCTCTCTCCCCGGGGACATCTCGAGAGGCAAGCGGAGTTCCATGCCTCAACCCAAGACGAGGCCTGACTCTCCTGTCCCCAGTCTGCAGGGACCCTGCGATCGGAGTCTGAAATCAGAGGTACCCTGCGGTTCCTGCCTCAACTGGAGATGAGGCCCTCTTCCAATGCACCAAACCCAGTGGAGTCCCGAGAGGCCCCTCCCACCTCCAGTTTCCCTGGCTTCTCAGAGCCACCATGAGAAGCCCCCTGAGGTCACCTGCACAAGTCGAGGGAACCCAGGGTTTCCTGCCTCAACCCGGGAAAGACCTCGAGAGACCTTCTTCAACACGTCTCGAGGCCAGATTCCCCTACCATGGCTCGGGAGCAATGACGCGCTCCCCTCGCCACTCGCATGGAGACCCGACTTCCCTGGCGCCCCACGAGAGGCTCACTGACCTCGCCGTCGTACCTCGTGAGAAACCGCACACTGGGGCCGCCGCTCGAGAACAACCCCGAGATTCCCCCGTCATCGAGAGATGAGGGCCTTCGTCTCCTGCATGGCCTAGAGACCAATCTCGCGACCTCTCTCCAAACGCCTCAGGAGGCTTGACTCCCTTGAGTCCACCCAGTGAGCTCCAAGAGATACCCGTCGCGATTCGAGAGCAGAGCGGGGTTCTTTGCTTCCACTCGAGATGAATGCCTGTCTCCCCGGGTGCGTCTGGAATGCAACCCCGAGATCCCTGTCGCCCCTGGAGAGGAACATTGGCTTCTGGACACAAGCCTAGATGAGGTCTATTGGCCCTGCAGTCACTCGAGAGCAATCCCCAGCTTTCCTTCGCAACTCGAATGGAAGATTGGACTTGCCTGGGCCAACACAAGAGGCAGCCTGAATTCCCCGTCGTAACTCGAGAATCCCGCCGTAACTCGAGAAAAACCACGTGGCTCCCCCGTCATCGCAAGATGAAGCCCTTTCCCGCTACAGCGCCTCAGGAGAAGTCCCACGTTAGGAATTGGAGGTCGAAAGGGCACTTGGCACCCTTGATGCGACCCACAAAGTTCCCCGAAATCCCGGTCTCCCTCGAGAGGAACACTGAGGTTTTCCGGCACCCCCTCCTCTGAGCCCTTTCTCCCCTCCTGATCTGGACAGGAGGGTCGACTCCCCTGCTTTGTCTGGAAGGGGTTCCCGACCTTCCGGTCGCACCTCAGGATGAGGCCGGTCTCACGAAGACATTCCAGACGTGGCCTCGTGGGTGGTTCCACATTCCGTAGGACCCCGATTTCCCGGTCCCCTCTTGATAAGAACCCGATGCCCGGACACCTCTCCGAACTCCACCCTGTGAATGAAGTCAACACGAAGGGGCAGTTTTTCCGTGCATCGTTCGGAAAAACCCCAGGTTCCAAATACAGCTCGACAAGCGGCCTCTCTCCCCGGGGACATCTCGAGAGGCAAGCGGAGTTCCATGCCTCAACCCAAGACGAGGCCTGACTCTCCTGTCCCCAGTCTGCAGGGACCCTGCGATCGGAGTCTGAAATCAGAGGTACCCTGCGGTTCCTGCCTCAACTGGAGATGAGGCCCTCTTCCAATGCACCAAGCCCAGTGGAGTCCCGAGAGGCCCCTCCCACCTCCAGTTTCCCTGGCTTCTCAGAGCCACCATGAGAAGCCCCCTGAGGTCACCTGCACAAGTCGAGGGAACCCAGGGTTTCCTGCCTCAACCCGGGAAAGACCTCGAGAGACCTTCTTCAACACGTCTCGAGGCCAGATTCCCCTACCATGGCTCGGGAGCAATGACGCGCTCCCCTCGCCACTCGCATGGAGACCCGACTTCCCTGGCGCCCCACGAGAGGCTCACTGACCTCGCCGTCGTACCTCGTGAGAAACCGCACACTGGGGCCGCCGCTCGAGAACAACCCCGAGATTCCCCCGTCATCGAGAGATGAGGGCCTTCGTCTCCTGCATGGCCTAGCGACCAATCTCGCGACCTCTCTCCAAACGCCTCAGGAGGCTTGACTCCCTTGAGTCCACCCAGTGAGCTCCAAGAGATACCCGTCGCGATTCGAGAGCAGAGCGGGGTTCTTTGCTTCCACTCGAGATGAATGCCTGTCTCCCCGGGTGCGTCTGGAATGCAACCCCGAGATCCCTGTCGCCCCTGGAGAGGAACATTGGCTTCTGGACACAAGCCTAGATGAGGTCTATTGGCCCTGCAGTCACTCGAGAGCAATCCCCAGCTTTCCTTCGCAACTCGAATGGAAGATTGGACTTGCCTGGGCCAACACAAGAGGCAGCCTGAATTCCCCGTCGTAACTTGAGAATCCCGCCGTAACTCGAGAAAAACCACGTGGCTCCCCCGTCATCGCAAGATGAAGCCCTTTCCCGCTACAGCGCCTCAGGAGAAGTCCCACGTTAGGAATTGGAGGTCGAAAGGGCACTTGGCACCCTTGATGCGACCCACAAAGTTCCCCGAAGTCCCGGTCTCCCTCGAGAGGAACCCTGAGGTTTTCCGGCACCCCCTCCTCTGAGCCCTTTCTCCCCTCCTGATCTGGACAGGAGGGTCGACTCCCCTGCTTTGTCTGGAAGGGGTTCCCGACCTTCCGGTCGCACCTCAGGATGAGGCCGGTCTCACGAAGACATTCCAGACGTGGCCTCGTGGGTGGTTCCACATTCCGTAGGACCCCGATTTCCCGGTCCCCTCTTGATAAGAACCCGATGCCCGGACACCTCTCCGAACTCCAGCCTGTGAATGAAGTCAACACGAAGGGGCAGTTTTTCCGTGCATCGTTCGGAAAAACCCCAGGTTCCAAATACAGCTCGACAAGCGGCCTCTCTCCCCGGGGACATCTCGAGAGGCAAGCGGAGTTCCATGCCTCAACCCAAGACGAGGCCTGACTCTCCTGTCCCCAGTCTGCAGGGACCCTGCGATCGGAGTCTGAAATCAGAGGTACCCTGCGGTTCCTGCCTCAACTGGAGATGAGGCCCTCTTCCAATGCACCAAGCCCAGTGGAGTCCCGAGAGGCCCCTCCCACCTCCAGGTTCCCTGGCTTCTCAGAGCCACCATGAGAAGCCCCCTGAGGTCACCTGCACAAGTCGAGGGAACCCAGGGTTTCCTGCCTCAACCCGGGAAAGACCTCGAGAGACCTTCTTCAACACGTCTCGAGGCCAGATTCCCCTACCATGGCTCGGGAGCAATGACGCGCTCCCCTCGCCACTCGCATGGAGACCCGACTTCCCTGGCGCCCCACGAGAGGCTCACTGACCTCGCCGTCGTACCTCGTGAGAAACCGCACACTGGGGCCGCCGCTCGAGAACAACCCCGAGATTCCCCCGTCATCGAGAGATGAGGGCCTTCGTCTCCTGCATGGCCTAGCGACCAATCTCGCGACCTCTCTCCAAACGCCTCAGGAGGCTTGACTCCCTTGAGTCCACCCAGGGAGCTCCAAGAGATACCCGTCGCGATTCGAGAGCAGAGCGGGGTTCTTTGCTTCCACTCGAGATGAATGCCTGTCTCCCCGGGTGCGTCTGGAATGCAACCCCGAGATCCCTGTCGCCCCTGGAGAGGAACATTGGCTTCTGGACACAAGCCTAGATGAGGTCTATTGGCCCTGCAGTCACTCGAGAGCAATCCCCAGCTTTCCTTCGCAACTCGAATGGAAGATTGGACTTGCCTGGGCCAACACAAGAGGCAGCCTGAATTCCCCGTCGTAACTCGAGAATCCCGCCGTAACTCGAGAAAAACCACGTGGCTCCCCCGTCATCGCAAGATGAAGCCCTTTCCCGCTACAGCGCCTCAGGAGAAGTCCCACGTTAGGAATTGGAGGTCGAAAGGGCACTTGGCACCCTTGATGCGACCCACAAAGTTCCCCGAAATCCCGGTCTCCCTCGAGAGGAACACTGAGGTTTTCCGGCACCCCCTCCTCTGAGCCCTTTCTCCCCTTCTGATCTGGACAGGAGGGTCGACTCCCCTGCTTTGTCTGGAAGGGGTTCCCGACCTTCCGGTCGCACCTCAGGATGAGGCCGGTCTCACGAAGACATTCCAGACGTGGCCTCGTGGGTGGTTCCACATTCCTTAGGACCCCGATTTCCCGGTCCCCTCTTGATAAGAACCCGATGCCCGGACACCTCTCCGAACTCCACCCTGTGAATGCAGTCAACACGAAGGGGCATTTTTTCCGTGCATCGTTCGGAAAAACCCCAGGTTCCAAATACAGCTCGACAAGCGGCCTCTCTCCCCGGGGACATCTCGAGAGGCAAGCGGAGTTCCATGCCTCAACCCAAGACGAGGCCTGACTCTCCTGTCCCCAGTCTGCAGGGACCCTGCGATCGGAGTCTGAAATCAGAGGTACCCTGCGGTTCCTGCCTCAACTGGAGATGAGGCCCTCTTCCAATGCACCAAACCCAGTGGAGTCCCGAGAGGCCCCTCCCACCTCCAGTTTCCCTGGCTTCTCAGAGCCACCATGAGAAGCCCCCTGAGGTCACCTGCACAAGTCGAGGGAACCCAGGGTTTCCTGCCTCAACCCGGGAAAGACCTCGAGAGACCTTCTTCAACACGTCTCGAGGCCAGATTCCCCTACCATGGCTCGGGAGCAATGACGCGCTCCCCTCGCCACTCGCATGGAGACCCGACTTCCCTGGCGCCCCACGAGAGGCTCACTGACCTCGCCGTCGTACCTCGTGAGAAACCGCACACTGGGGCCGCCGCTCGCGAACAACCCCGAGATTCCCCCGTCATCGAGAGATGAGGGCCTTCGTCTCCTGCATGGCCTAGAGACCAATCTCGCGACCTCTCTCCAAACGCCTCAGGAGGCTTGACTCCCTTGAGTCCACCCAGGGAGCTCCAAGAGATACCCGTCGCGATTCGAGAGCAGAGCGGGGTTCTTTGCTTCCACTCGAGATGAATGCCTGTCTCCCCGGGTGCGTCTGGAATGCAACCCCGAGATCCCTGTCGCCCCTGGAGAGGAACATTGGCTTCTGGACACAAGCCTAGATGAGGTCTATTGGCCCTGCAGTCACTCGAGAGCAATCCCCAGCTTTCCTTCGCAACTCGAATGGAAGATTGGACTTGCCTGGGCCAACACAAGAGGCAGCCTGAATTCCCCGTCGTAACTCGAGAATCCCGCCGTAACTCGAGAAAAACCACGTGGCTCCCCCGTCATCGCAAGATGAAGCCCTTTCCCGCTACAGCGCCTCAGGAGAAGTCCCACGTTAGGAATTGGAGGTCGAAAGGGCACTTGGCACCCTTGATGCGACCCACAAAGTTCCCCGAAATCCCGGTCTCCCTCGAGAGGAACACTGAGGTTTTCCGGCACCCCCTCCTCTGAGCCCTTTCTCCCCTCCTGATCTGGACAGGAGGGTCGACTCCCCTGCTTTGTCTGGAAGGGGTTCCCGACCTTCCGGTCGCACCTCAGGATGAGGCCGGTCTCACGAAGACATTCCAGACGTGGCCTCGTGGGTGGTTCCACATTCCGTAGGACCCCGATTTCCCGGTCCCCTCTTGATAAGAACCCGATGCCCGGACACCTCTCCGAACTCCACCCTGTGAATGCAGTCAACACGAAGGGGCAGTTTTTCCGTGCATCGTTCGGAAAAACCCCAGGTTCCAAATACAGCTCGACAAGCGGCCTCTCTCCCCGGGGACATCTCGAGAGGCAAGCGGAGTTCCATGCCTCAACCCAAGACGAGGCCTGACTCTCCTGTCCCCAGTCTGCAGGGACCCTGCGATCGGAGTCTGAAATCAGAGGTACCCTGCGGTTCCTGCCTCAACTGGAGATGAGGCCCTCTTCCAATGCACCAAACCCAGTGGAGTCCCGAGAGGCCCCTCCCACCTCCAGTTTCCCTGGCTTCTCAGAGCCACCATGAGAAGCCCCCTGAGGTCACCTGCACAAGTCGAGGGAACCCAGGGTTTCCTGCCTCAACCCGGGAAAGACCTCGAGAGACCTTCTTCAACACGTCTCGAGGCCAGATTCCCCTACCATGGCTCGGGAGCAATGACGCGCTCCCCTCGCCACTCGCATGGAGACCCGACTTCCCTGGCGCCCCACGAGAGGCTCACTGACCTCGCCGTCGTACCTCGTGAGAAACCGCACACTGGGGCCGCCGCTCGAGAACAACCCCGAGATTCCCCCGTCATCGAGAGATGAGGGCCTTCGTCTCCTGCATGGCCTAGCGACCAATCTCGCGACCTCTCTCCAAACGCCTCAGGAGGCTTGACTCCCTTGAGTCCACCCAGGGAGCTCCAAGAGATACCCGTCGCGATTCGAGAGCAGAGCGGGGTTCTTTGCTTCCACTCGAGATGAATGCCTGTCTCCCCGGGTGCGTCTGGAATGCAACCCCGAGATCCCTGTCGCCCCTGGAGAGGAACATTGGCTTCTGGACACAAGCCTAGATGAGGTCTATTGGCCCTGCAGTCACTCGAGAGCAATCCCCAGCTTTCCTTCGCAACTCGAATGGAAGATTGGACTTGCCTGGGCCAACACAAGAGGCAGCCTGAATTCCCCGTCGTAACTCGAGAATCCCGCCGTAACTCGAGAAAAACCACGTGGCTCCCCCGTCATCGCAAGATGAAGCCCTTTCCCGCTACAGCGCCTCAGGAGAAGTCCCACGTTAGGAATTGGAGGTCGAAAGGGCACTTGGCACCCTTGATGCGACCCACAAAGTTCCCCGAAATCCCGGTCTCCCTCGAGAGGAACACTGAGGTTTTCCGGCACCCCCTCCTCTGAGCCCTTTCTCCCCTCCTGATCTGGACAGGAGGGTCGACTCCCCTGCTTTGTCTGGAAGGGGTTCCCGACCTTCCGGTCGCACCTCAGGATGAGGCCGGTCTCACGAAGACATTCCAGACGTGGCCTCGTGGGTGGTTCCACATTCCGTAGGACCCCGATTTCCCGGTCCCCTCTTGATAAGAACCCGATGCCCGGACACCTCTCCGAACTCCACCCTGTGAATGAAGTCAACACGAAGGGGCAGTTTTTCCGTGCATCGTTCGGAAAAACCCCAGGTTCCAAATACAGCTCGACAAGCGGCCTCTCTCCCCGGGGACATCTCGAGAGGCAAGCGGAGTTCCATGCCTCAACCCAAGACGAGGCCTGACTCTCCTGTCCCCAGTCTGCAGGGACCCTGCGATCGGAGTCTGAAATCAGAGGTACCCTGCGGTTCCTGCCTCAACTGGAGATGAGGCCCTCTTCCAATGCACCAAACCCAGTGGAGTCCCGAGAGGCCCCTCCCACCTCCAGTTTCCCTGGCTTCTCAGAGCCACCATGAGAAGCCCCCTGAGGTCACCTGCACAAGTCGAGGGAACCCAGGGTTTCCTGCCTCAACCCGGGAAAGACCTCGAGAGACCTTCTTCAACACGTCTCGAGGCCAGATTCCCCTACCATGGCTCGGGAGCAATGACGCGCTCCCCTCGCCACTCGCATGGAGACCCGACTTCCCTGGCGCCCCACGAGAGGCTCACTGACCTCGCCGTCGTACCTCGTGAGAAACCGCACACTGGGGCCGCCGCTCGAGAACAACCCCGAGATTCCCCCGTCATCGAGAGATGAGGGCCTTCGTCTCCTGCATGGCCTAGCGACCAATCTCGCGACCTCTCTCCAAACGCCTCAGGAGGCTTGACTCCCTTGAGTCCACCCAGTGAGCTCCAAGAGATACCCGTCGCGATTCGAGAGCAGAGCGGGGTTCTTTGCTTCCACTCGAGATGAATGCCTGTCTCCCCGGGTGCGTCTGGAATGCAACCCCGAGATCCCTGTCGCCCCTGGAGAGGAACATTGGCTTCTGGACACAAGCCTAGATGAGGTCTATTGGCCCTGCAGTCACTCGAGAGCAATCCCCAGCTTTCCTTCGCAACTCGAATGGAAGATTGGACTTGCCTGGGCCAACACAAGAGGCAGCCTGAATTCCCCGTCGTAACTCGAGAATCCCGCCGTAACTCGAGAAAAACCACGTGGCTCCCCCGTCATCGCAAGATGAAGCCCTTTCCCGCTACAGCGCCTCAGGAGAAGTCCCACGTTAGGAATTGGAGGTCGAAAGGGCACTTGGCACCCTTGATGCGACCCACAAAGTTCCCCGAAATCCCGGTCTCCCTCGAGAGGAACACTGAGGTTTTCCGGCACCCCCTCCTCTGAGCCCTTTCTCCCCTCCTGATCTGGACAGGAGGGTCGACTCCCCTGCTTTGTCTGGAAGGGGTTCCCGACCTTCCGGTCGCACCTCAGGATGAGGCCGGTCTCACGAAGACATTCCAGACGTGGCCTCGTGGGTGGTTCCACATTCCGTAGGACCCCGATTTCCCGGTCCCCTCTTGATAAGAACCCGATGCCCGGACACCTCTCCGAACTCCACCCTGTGAATGAAGTCAACACGAAGGGGCAGTTTTTCCGTGCATCGTTCGGAAAAACCCCAGGTTCCAAATACAGCTCGACAAGCGGCCTCTCTCCCCGGGGACATCTCGAGAGGCAAGCGGAGTTCCATGCCTCAACCCAAGACGAGGCCTGACTCTCCTGTCCCCAGTCTGCAGGGACCCTGCGATCGGAGTCTGAAATCAGAGGTACCCTGCGGTTCCTGCCTCAACTGGAGATGAGGCCCTCTTCCAATGCACCAAACCCAGTGGAGTCCCGAGAGGCCCCTCCCACCTCCAGTTTCCCTGGCTTCTCAGAGCCACCATGAGAAGCCCCCTGAGGTCACCTGCACAAGTCGAGGGAACCCAGGGTTTCCTGCCTCAACCCGGGAAAGACCTCGAGAGACCTTCTTCAACACGTCTCGAGGCCAGATTCCCCTACCATGGCTCGGGAGCAATGACGCGCTCCCCTCGCCACTCGCATGGAGACCCGACTTCCCTGGCGCCCCACGAGAGGCTCACTGACCTCGCCGTCGTACCTCGTGAGAAACCGCACACTGGGGCCGCCGCTCGAGAACAACCCCGAGATTCCCCCGTCATCGAGAGATGAGGGCCTTCGTCTCCTGCATGGCCTAGAGACCAATCTCGCGACCTCTCTCCAAACGCCTCAGGAGGCTTGACTCCCTTGAGTCCACCCAGTGAGCTCCAAGAGATACCCGTCGCGATTCGAGAGCAGAGCGGGGTTCTTTGCTTCCACTCGAGATGAATGCCTGTCTCCCCGGGTGCGTCTGGAATGCAACCCCGAGATCCCTGTCGCCCCTGGAGAGGAACATTGGCTTCTGGACACAAGCCTAGATGAGGTCTATTGGCCCTGCAGTCACTCGAGAGCAATCCCCAGCTTTCCTTCGCAACTCGAATGGAAGATTGGACTTGCCTGGGCCAACACAAGAGGCAGCCTGAATTCCCCGTCGTAACTCGAGAATCCCGCCGTAACTCGAGAAAAACCACGTGGCTCCCCCGTCATCGCAAGATGAAGCCCTTTCCCGCTACAGCGCCTCAGGAGAAGTCCCACGTTAGGAATTGGAGGTCGAAAGGGCACTTGGCACCCTTGATGCGACCCACAAAGTTCCCCGAAATCCCGGTCTCCCTCGAGAGGAACACTGAGGTTTTCCGGCACCCCCTCCTCTGAGCCCTTTCTCCCCTCCTGATCTGGACAGGAGGGTCGACTCCCCTGCTTTGTCTGGAAGGGGTTCCCGACCTTCCGGTCGCACCTCAGGATGAGGCCGGTCTCACGAAGACATTCCAGACGTGGCCTCGTGGGTGGTTCCACATTCCGTAGGACCCCGATTTCCCGGTCCCCTCTTGATAAGAACCCGATGCCCGGACACCTCTCCGAACTCCACCCTGTGAATGAAGTCAACACGAAGGGGCAGTTTTTCCGTGCATCGTTCGGAAAAACCCCAGGTTCCAAATACAGCTCGACAAGCGGCCTCTCTCCCCGGGGACATCTCGAGAGGCAAGCGGAGTTCCATGCCTCAACCCAAGACGAGGCCTGACTCTCCTGTCCCCAGTCTGCAGGGACCCTGCGATCGGAGTCTGAAATCAGAGGTACCCTGCGGTTCCTGCCTCAACTGGAGATGAGGCCCTCTTCCAATGCACCAAGCCCAGTGGAGTCCCGAGAGGCCCCTCCCACCTCCAGTTTCCCTGGCTTCTCAGAGCCACCATGAGAAGCCCCCTGAGGTCACCTGCACAAGTCGAGGGAACCCAGGGTTTCCTGCCTCAACCCGGGAAAGACCTCGAGAGACCTTCTTCAACACGTCTCGAGGCCAGATTCCCCTACCATGGCTCGGGAGCAATGACGCGCTCCCCTCGCCACTCGCATGGAGACCCGACTTCCCTGGCGCCCCACGAGAGGCTCACTGACCTCGCCGTCGTACCTCGTGAGAAACCGCACACTGGGGCCGCCGCTCGAGAACAACCCCGAGATTCCCCCGTCATCGAGAGATGAGGGCCTTCGTCTCCTGCATGGCCTAGAGACCAATCTCGCGACCTCTCTCCAAACGCCTCAGGAGGCTTGACTCCCTTGAGTCCACCCAGGGAGCTCCAAGAGATACCCGTCGCGATTCGAGAGCAGAGCGGGGTTCTTTGCTTCCACTCGAGATGAATGCCTGTCTCCCCGGGTGCGTCTGGAATGCAACCCCGAGATCCCTGTCGCCCCTGGAGAGGAACATTGGCTTCTGGACACAAGCCTAGATGAGGTCTATTGGCCCTGCAGTCACTCGAGAGCAATCCCCAGCTTTCCTTCGCAACTCGAATGGAAGATTGGACTTGCCTGGGCCAACACAAGAGGCAGCCTGAATTCCCCGTCGTAACTCGAGAATCCCGCCGTAACTCGAGAAAAACCACGTGGCTCCCCCGTCATCGCAAGATGAAGCCCTTTCCCGCTACAGCGCCTCAGGAGAAGTCCCACGTTAGGAATTGGAGGTCGAAAGGGCACTTGGCACCCTTGATGCGACCCACAAAGTTCCCCGAAATCCCGGTCTCCCTCGAGAGGAACCCTGAGGTTTTCCGGCACCCCCTCCTCTGAGCCCTTTCTCCCCTCCTGATCTGGACAGGAGGGTCGACTCCCCTGCTTTGTCTGGAAGGGGTTCCCGACCTTCCGGTCGCACCTCAGGATGAGGCCGGTCTCACGAAGACATTCCAGACGTGGCCTCGTGGGTGGTTCCACATTCCGTAGGACCCCGATTTCCCGGTCCCCTCTTGATAAGAACCCGATGCCCGGACACCTCTCCGAACTCCACCCTGTGAATGAAGTCAACACGAAGGGGCAGTTTTTCCGTGCATCGTTCGGAAAAACCCCAGGTTCCAAATACAGCTCGACAAGCGGCCTCTCTCCCCGGGGACATCTCGAGAGGCAAGCGGAGTTCCATGCCTCAACCCAAGACGAGGCCTGACTCTCCTGTCCCCAGTCTGCAGGGACCCTGCGATCGGAGTCTGAAATCAGAGGTACCCTGCGGTTCCTGCCTCAACTGGAGATGAGGCCCTCTTCCAATGCACCAAACCCAGTGGAGTCCCGAGAGGCCCCTCCCACCTCCAGTTTCCCTGGCTTCTCAGAGCCACCATGAGAAGCCCCCTGAGGTCACCTGCACAAGTCGAGGGAACCCAGGGTTTCCTGCCTCAACCCGGGAAAGACCTCGAGAGACCTTCTTCAACACGTCTCGAGGCCAGATTCCCCTACCATGGCTCGGGAGCAATGACGCGCTCCCCTCGCCACTCGCATGGAGACCCGACTTCCCTGGCGCCCCACGAGAGGCTCACTGACCTCGCCGTCGTACCTCGTGAGAAACCGCACACTGGGGCCGCCGCTCGAGAACAACCCCGAGATTCCCCCGTCATCGAGAGATGAGGGCCTTCGTCTCCTGCATGGCCTAGAGACCAATCTCGCGACCTCTCTCCAAACGCCTCAGGAGGCTTGACTCCCTTGAGTCCACCCAGTGAGCTCCAAGAGATACCCGTCGCGATTCGAGAGCAGAGCGGGGTTCTTTGCTTCCACTCGAGATGAATGCCTGTCTCCCCGGGTGCGTCTGGAATGCAACCCCGAGATCCCTGTCGCCCCTGGAGAGGAACATTGGCTTCTGGACACAAGCCTAGATGAGGTCTATTGGCCCTGCAGTCACTCGAGAGCAATCCCCAGCTTTCCTTCGCAACTCGAATGGAAGATTGGACTTGCCTGGGCCAACACAAGAGGCAGCCTGAATTCCCCGTCGTAACTCGAGAATCCCGCCGTAACTCGAGAAAAACCACGTGGCTCCCCCGTCATCGCAAGATGAAGCCCTTTCCCGCTACAGCGCCTCAGGAGAAGTCCCACGTTAGGAATTGGAGGTCGAAAGGGCACTTGGCACCCTTGATGCGACCCACAAAGTTCCCCGAAATCCCGGTCTCCCTCGAGAGGAACACTGAGGTTTTCCGGCACCCCCTCCTCTGAGCCCTTTCTCCCCTCCTGATCTGGACAGGAGGGTCGACTCCCCTGCTTTGTCTGGAAGGGGTTCCCGACCTTCCGGTCGCACCTCAGGATGAGGCCGGTCTCACGAAGACATTCCAGACGTGGCCTCGTGGGTGGTTCCACATTCCGTAGGACCCCGATTTCCCGGTCCCCTCTTGATAAGAACCCGATGCCCGGACACCTCTCCGAACTCCACCCTGTGAATGAAGTCAACACGAAGGGGCAGTTTTTCCGTGCATCGTTCGGAAAAACCCCAGGTTCCAAATACAGCTCGACAAGCGGCCTCTCTCCCCGGGGACATCTCGAGAGGCAAGCGGAGTTCCATGCCTCAACCCAAGACGAGGCCTGACTCTCCTGTCCCCAGTCTGCAGGGACCCTGCGATCGGAGTCTGAAATCAGAGGTACCCTGCGGTTCCTGCCTCAACTGGAGATGAGGCCCTCTTCCAATGCACCAAACCCAGTGGAGTCCCGAGAGGCCCCTCCCACCTCCAGTTTCCCTGGCTTCTCAGAGCCACCATGAGAAGCCCCCTGAGGTCACCTGCACAAGTCGAGGGAACCCAGGGTTTCCTGCCTCAACCCGGGAAAGACCTCGAGAGACCTTCTTCAACACGTCTCGAGGCCAGATTCCCCTACCATGGCTCGGGAGCAATGACGCGCTCCCCTCGCCACTCGCATGGAGACCCGACTTCCCTGGCGCCCCACGAGAGGCTCACTGACCTCGCCGTCGTACCTCGTGAGAAACCGCACACTGGGGCCGCCGCTCGAGAACAACCCCGAGATTCCCCCGTCATCGAGAGATGAGGGCCTTCGTCTCCTGCATGGCCTAGAGACCAATCTCGCGACCTCTCTCCAAACGCCTCAGGAGGCTTGACTCCCTTGAGTCCACCCAGGGAGCTCCAAGAGATACCCGTCGCGATTCGAGAGCAGAGCGGGGTTCTTTGCTTCCACTCGAGATGAATGCCTGTCTCCCCGGGTGCGTCTGGAATGCAACCCCGAGATCCCTGTCGCCCCTGGAGAGGAACATTGGCTTCTGGACACAAGCCTAGATGAGGTCTATTGGCCCTGCAGTCACTCGAGAGCAATCCCCAGCTTTCCTTCGCAACTCGAATGGAAGATTGGACTTGCCTGGGCCAACACAAGAGGCAGCCTGAATTCCCCGTCGTAACTCGAGAATCCCGCCGTAACTCGAGAAAAACCACGTGGCTCCCCCGTCATCGCAAGATGAAGCCCTTTCCCGCTACAGCGCCTCAGGAGAAGTCCCACGTTAGGAATTGGAGGTCGAAAGGGCACTTGGCACCCTTGATGCGACCCACAAAGTTCCCCGAAATCCCGGTCTCCCTCGAGAGGAACACTGAGGTTTTCCGGCACCCCCTCCTCTGAGCCCTTTCTCCCCTCCTGATCTGGACAGGAGGGTCGACTCCCCTGCTTTGTCTGGAAGGGGTTCCCGACCTTCCGGTCGCACCTCAGGATGAGGCCGGTCTCACGAAGACATTCCAGACGTGGCCTCGTGGGTGGTTCCACATTCCGTAGGACCCCGATTTCCCGGTCCCCTCTTGATAAGAACCCGATGCCCGGACACCTCTCCGAACTCCACCCTGTGAATGAAGTCAACACGAAGGGGCAGTTTTTCCGTGCATCGTTCGGAAAAAACCCCAGGTTCCAAATACAGCTCGACAAGCGGCCTCTCTCCCCGGGGACATCTCGAGAGGCAAGCGGAGTTCCATGCCTCAACCCAAGACGAGGCCTGACTCTCCTGTCCCCAGTCTGCAGGGACCCTGCGATCGGAGTCTGAAATCAGAGGTACCCTGCGGTTCCTGCCTCAACTGGAGATGAGGCCCTCTTCCAATGCACCAAACCCAGTGGAGTCCCGAGAGGCCCCTCCCACCTCCAGTTTCCCTGGCTTCTCAGAGCCACCATGAGAAGCCCCCTGAGGTCACCTGCACAAGTCGAGGGAACCCAGGGTTTCCTGCCTCAACCCGGGAAAGACCTCGAGAGACCTTCTTCAACACGTCTCGAGGCCAGATTCCCCTACCATGGCTCGGGAGCAATGACGCGCTCCCCTCGCCACTCGCATGGAGACCCGACTTCCCTGGCGCCCCACGAGAGGCTCACTGACCTCGCCGTCGTACCTCGTGAGAAACCGCACACTGGGGCCGCCGCTCGAGAACAACCCCGAGATTCCCCCGTCATCGAGAGATGAGGGCCTTCGTCTCCTGCATGGCCTAGAGACCAATCTCGCGACCTCTCTCCAAACGCCTCAGGAGGCTTGACTCCCTTGAGTCCACCCAGTGAGCTCCAAGAGATACCCGTCGCGATTCGAGAGCAGAGCGGGGTTCTTTGCTTCCACTCGAGATGAATGCCTGTCTCCCCGGGTGCGTCTGGAATGCAACCCCGAGATCCCTGTCGCCCCTGGAGAGGAACATTGGCTTCTGGACACAAGCCTAGATGAGGTCTATTGGCCCTGCAGTCACTCGAGAGCAATCCCCAGCTTTCCTTCGCAACTCGAATGGAAGATTGGACTTGCCTGGGCCAACACAAGAGGCAGCCTGAATTCCCCGTCGTAACTCGAGAATCCCGCCGTAACTCGAGAAAAACCACGTGGCTCCCCCGTCATCGCAAGATGAAGCCCTTTCCCGCTACAGCGCCTCAGGAGAAGTCCCACGTTAGGAATTGGAGGTCGAAAGGGCACTTGGCACCCTTGATGCGACCCACAAAGTTCCCCGAAATCCCGGTCTCCCTCGAGAGGAACACGGAGGTTTTCCGGCACCCCCTCCTCTGAGCCCTTTCTCCCCTCCTGATCTGGACAGGAGGGTCGACTCCCCTGCTTTGTCTGGAAGGGGTTCCCGACCTTCCGGTCGCACCTCAGGATGAGGCCGGTCTCACGAAGACATTCCAGACGTGGCCTCGTGGGTGGTTCCACATTCCGTAGGACCCCGATTTCCCGGTCCCCTCTTGATAAGAACCCGATGCCCGGACACCTCTCCGAACTCCACCCTGTGAATGCAGTCAACACGAAGGGGCATTTTTTCCGTGCATCGTTCGGAAAAACCCCAGGTTCCAAATACAGCTCGACAAGCGGCCTCTCTCCCCGGGGACATCTCGAGAGGCAAGCGGAGTTCCATGCCTCAACCCAAGACGAGGCCTGACTCTCCTGTCCCCAGTCTGCAGGGACCCTGCGATCGGAGTCTGAAATCAGAGGTACCCTGCGGTTCCTGCCTCAACTGGAGATGAGGCCCTCTTCCAATGCACCAAACCCAGTGGAGTCCCGAGAGGCCCCTCCCACCTCCAGTTTCCCTGGCTTCTCAGAGCCACCATGAGAAGCCCCCTGAGGTCACCTGCACAAGTCGAGGGAACCCAGGGTTTCCTGCCTCAACCCGGGAAAGACCTCGAGAGACCTTCTTCAACACGTCTCGAGGCCAGATTCCCCTACCATGGCTCGGGAGCAATGACGCGCTCCCCTCGCCACTCGCATGGAGACCCGACTTCCCTGGCGCCCCACGAGAGGCTCACTGACCTCGCCGTCGTACCTCGTGAGAAACCGCACACTGGGGCCGCCGCTCGAGAACAACCCCGAGATTCCCCCGTCATCGAGAGATGAGGGCCTTCGTCTCCTGCATGGCCTAGAGACCAATCTCGCGACCTCTCTCCAAACGCCTCAGGAGGCTTGACTCCCTTGAGTCCACCCAGTGAGCTCCAAGAGATACCCGTCGCGATTCGAGAGCAGAGCGGGGTTCTTTGCTTCCACTCGAGATGAATGCCTGTCTCCCCGGGTGCGTCTGGAATGCAACCCCGAGATCCCTGTCGCCCCTGGAGAGGAACATTGGCTTCTGGACACAAGCCTAGATGAGGTCTATTGGCCCTGCAGTCACTCGAGAGCAATCCCCAGCTTTCCTTCGCAACTCGAATGGAAGATTGGACTTGCCTGGGCCAACACAAGAGGCAGCCTGAATTCCCCGTCGTAACTCGAGAATCCCGCCGTAACTCGAGAAAAACCACGTGGCTCCCCCGTCATCGCAAGATGAAGCCCTTTCCCGCTACAGCGCCTCAGGAGAAGTCCCACGTTAGGAATTGGAGGTCGAAAGGGCACTTGGCACCCTTGATGCGACCCACAAAGTTCCCCGAAATCCCGGTCTCCCTCGAGAGGAACACTGAGGTTTTCCGGCACCCCCTCCTCTGAGCCCTTTCTCCCCTCCTGATCTGGACAGGAGGGTCGACTCCCCTGCTTTGTCTGGAAGGGGTTCCCGACCTTCCGGTCGCACCTCAGGATGAGGCCGGTCTCACGAAGACATTCCAGACGTGGCCTCGTGGGTGGTTCCACATTCCGTAGGACCCCGATTTCCCGGTCCCCTCTTGATAAGAACCCGATGCCCGGACACCTCTCCGAACTCCACCCTGTGAATGCAGTCAACACGAAGGGGCAGTTTTTCCGTGCATCGTTCGGAAAAACCCCAGGTTCCAAATACAGCTCGACAAGCGGCCTCTCTCCCCGGGGACATCTCGAGAGGCAAGCGGAGTTCCATGCCTCAACCCAAGACGAGGCCTGACTCTCCTGTCCCCAGTCTGCAGGGACCCTGCGATCGGAGTCTGAAATCAGAGGTACCCTGCGGTTCCTGCCTCAACTGGAGATGAGGCCCTCTTCCAATGCACCAAACCCAGTGGAGTCCCGAGAGGCCCCTCCCACCTCCAGTTTCCCTGGCTTCTCAGAGCCACCATGAGAAGCCCCCTGAGGTCACCTGCACAAGTCGAGGGAACCCAGGGTTTCCTGCCTCAACCCGGGAAAGACCTCGAGAGACCTTCTTCAACACGTCTCGAGGCCAGATTCCCCTACCATGGCTCGGGAGCAATGACGCGCTCCCCTCGCCACTCGCATGGAGACCCGACTTCCCTGGCGCCCCACGAGAGGCTCACTGACCTCGCCGTCGTACCTCGTGAGAAACCGCACACTGGGGCCGCCGCTCGAGAACAACCCCGAGATTCCCCCGTCATCGAGAGATGAGGGCCTTCGTCTCCTGCATGGCCTAGAGACCAATCTCGCGACCTCTCTCCAAACGCCTCAGGAGGCTTGACTCCCTTGAGTCCACCCAGTGAGCTCCAAGAGATACCCGTCGCGATTCGAGAGCAGAGCGGGGTTCTTTGCTTCCACTCGAGATGAATGCCTGTCTCCCCGGGTGCGTCTGGAATGCAACCCCGAGATCCCTGTCGCCCCTGGAGAGGAACATTGGCTTCTGGACACAAGCCTAGATGAGGTCTATTGGCCCTGCAGTCACTCGAGAGCAATCCCCAGCTTTCCTTCGCAACTCGAATGGAAGATTGGACTTGCCTGGGCCAACACAAGAGGCAGCCTGAATTCCCCGTCGTAACTCGAGAATCCCGCCGTAACTCGAGAAAAACCACGTGGCTCCCCCGTCATCGCAAGATGAAGCCCTTTCCCGCTACAGCGCCTCAGGAGAAGTCCCACGTTAGGAATTGGAGGTCGAAAGGGCACTTGGCACCCTTGATGCGACCCACAAAGTTCCCCGAAATCCCGGTCTCCCTCGAGAGGAACACTGAGGTTTTCCGGCACCCCCTCCTCTGAGCCCTTTCTCCCCTCCTGATCTGGACAGGAGGGTCGACTCCCCTGCTTTGTCTGGAAGGGGTTCCCGACCTTCCGGTCGCACCTCAGGATGAGGCCGGTCTCACGAAGACATTCCAGACGTGGCCTCGTGGGTGGTTCCACATTCCTTAGGACCCCGATTTCCCGGTCGCCTCTTGATAAGAACCCGATGCCCGGACACCTCTCCGAACTCCACCCTGTGAATGCAGTCAACACGAAGGGGCATTTTTTCCGTGCATCGTTCGGAAAAACCCCAGGTTCCAAATACAGCTCGACAAGCGGCCTCTCTCCCCGGGGACATCTCGAGAGGCAAGCGGAGTTCCATGCCTCAACCCAAGACGAGGCCTGACTCTCCTGTCCCCAGTCTGCAGGGACCCTGCGATCGGAGTCTGAAATCAGAGGTACCCTGCGGTTCCTGCCTCAACTGGAGATGAGGCCCTCTTCCAATGCACCAAACCCAGTGGAGTCCCGAGAGGCCCCTCCCACCTCCAGTTTCCCTGGCTTCTCAGAGCCACCATGAGAAGCCCCCTGAGGTCACCTGCACAAGTCGAGGGAACCCAGGGTTTCCTGCCTCAACCCGGGAAAGACCTCGAGAGACCTTCTTCAACACGTCTCGAGGCCAGATTCCCCTACCATGGCTCGGGAGCAATGACGCGCTCCCCTCGCCACTCGCATGGAGACCCGACTTCCCTGGCGCCCCACGAGAGGCTCACTGACCTCGCCGTCGTACCTCGTGAGAAACCGCACACTGGGGCCGCCGCTCGAGAACAACCCCGAGATTCCCCCGTCATCGAGAGATGAGGGCCTTCGTCTCCTGCATGGCCTAGAGACCAATCTCGCGACCTCTCTCCAAACGCCTCAGGAGGCTTGACTCCCTTGAGTCCACCCAGTGAGCTCCAAGAGATACCCGTCGCGATTCGAGAGCAGAGCGGGGTTCTTTGCTTCCACTCGAGATGAATGCCTGTCTCCCCGGGTGCGTCTGGAATGCAACCCCGAGATCCCTGTCGCCCCTGGAGAGGAACATTGGCTTCTGGACACAAGCCTAGATGAGGTCTATTGGCCCTGCAGTCACTCGAGAGCAATCCCCAGCTTTCCTTCGCAACTCGAATGGAAGATTGGACTTGCCTGGGCCAACACAAGAGGCAGCCTGAATTCCCCGTCGTAACTCGAGAATCCCGCCGTAACTCGAGAAAAACCACGTGGCTCCCCCGTCATCGCAAGATGAAGCCCTTTCCCGCTACAGCGCCTCAGGAGAAGTCCCACGTTAGGAATTGGAGGTCGAAAGGGCACTTGGCACCCTTGATGCGACCCACAAAGTTCCCCGAAATCCCGGTCTCCCTCGAGAGGAACACTGAGGTTTTCCGGCACCCCCTCCTCTGAGCCCTTTCTCCCCTCCTGATCTGGACAGGAGGGTCGACTCCCCTGCTTTGTCTGGAAGGGGTTCCCGACCTTCCGGTCGCACCTCAGGATGAGGCCGGTCTCACGAAGACATTCCAGACGTGGCCTCGTGGGTGGTTCCACATTCCGTAGGACCCCGATTTCCCGGTCCCCTCTTGATAAGAACCCGATGCCCGGACACCTCTCCGAACTCCACCCTGTGAATGCAGTCAACACGAAGGGGCAGTTTTTCCGTGCATCGTTCGGAAAAAACCCCAGGTTCCAAATACAGCTCGACAAGCGGCCTCTCTCCCCGGGGACATCTCGAGAGGCAAGCGGAGTTCCATGCCTCAACCCAAGACGAGGCCTGACTCTCCTGTCCCCAGTCTGCAGGGACCCTGCGATCGGAGTCTGAAATCAGAGGTACCCTGCGGTTCCTGCCTCAACTGGAGATGAGGCCCTCTTCCAATGCACCAAACCCAGTGGAGTCCCGAGAGGCCCCTCCCACCTCCAGTTTCCCTGGCTTCTCAGAGCCACCATGAGAAGCCCCCTGAGGTCACCTGCACAAGTCGAGGGAACCCAGGGTTTCCTGCCTCAACCCGGGAAAGACCTCGAGAGACCTTCTTCAACACGTCTCGAGGCCAGATTCCCCTACCATGGCTCGGGAGCAATGACGCGCTCCCCTCGCCACTCGCATGGAGACCCGGCTTCCCTGGCGCCCCACGAGAGGCTCACTGACCTCGCCGTCGTACCTCGTGAGAGACCGCACACTGGGGCCGCCGCTCGAGAACAACCCCGAGATTCCCCCGTCATCGAGAGATGAGGGCCTTCGTCTCCTGCATGGCCTAGAGACCAATCTCGCGACCTCTCTCCAAACGCCTCAGGAGGCTTGACTCCCTTGAGTCCACCCAGTGAGCTCCAAGAGATACCCGTCGCGATTCGAGAGCAGAGCGGGGTTCTTTGCTTCCACTCGAGATGAATGCCTGTCTCCCCGGGTGCGTCTGGAATGCAACCCCGAGATCCCTGTCGCCCCTGGAGAGGAACATTGGCTTCTGGACACAAGCCTAGATGAGGTCTATTGGCCCTGCAGTCACTCGAGAGCAATCCCCAGCTTTCCTTCGCAACTCGAATGGAAGGTTGGACTTGCCTGGGCCAACACAAGAGGCAGCCTGAATTCCCCGTCGTAACTCGAGAATCCCGCCGTAACTCGAGAAAAACCACGTGGCTCCCCCGTCCTCGCAAGATGAAGCCCTTTCCCGCTACAGCGCCTCAGGAGAAGTCCCACGTTAGGAATTGGAGGTCGAAAGGGCACTTGGCACCCTTGATGCGACCCACAAAGTTCCCCGAAATCCCGGTCTCCCTCGAGAGGAACACTGAGGTTTCCCGGCACCCCCTCCTCTGAGCCCTTTCTCCCCTCCTGATCTGGACAGGAGGGTCGACTCCCCTGCTTTGTCTGGAAGGGGTTCCCGACCTTCCGGTCGCACCTCAGGATGAGGCCGGTCTCACGAAGACATTCCAGACGTGGCCTCGTGGGTGGTTCCACATTCCGTAGGACCCCGGTTTCCCGGTCCCCTCTTGATAAGAACCCGATGCCCGGACACCTCTCCGAACTCCACCCGGTGAATGCAGTCAACACGAAGGGGCAGGTTTTTTCCGTGCATCGTTCGGAGAAAACCCCAGGTTCCAAATACAGCTCGACAAGTGGCCTCTCTCCCCGGGGACATCTCGAGAGGCAAGCGGAGTTCCATGCCTCAACCCAAGACGAGGCCTGACTCTCCTGTCCCCAGTCTGCAGGGACCCTGCGATCGGAGTCTGAAATCAGAGGTACCCTGCGGTTCCTGCCTCACCTGGAGATGAGGCCCTCTTCCAATGCACCAAACCCAGTGGAGTCCCGAGAGGCCCCTCCCACCTCCAGTTTCCCTGGCTTCTCAGAGCCACCATGAGAAGCCCCCTGAGGTCACCTGCACAAGTCGAGGGAACCCAGGGTTTCCTGCCTCAACCCGGGAAAGACCTCGAGAGACCTTCTTCAACACGTCTCGAGGCCAGATGCCCTCCCCTACCATGGCTCGGGAGCAATGACGCGCTCCCCTCGCCACTCGCATGGAGACCCGGCTTCCCTGGCGCCCCACGAGAGGCTCACTGACCTCGCCGTCGTACCTCGTGAGAAACCGCACACTGGGGCCGCCGCTCGAGAACAACCCCGAGATTCCCCCGTCATCGAGAGATGAGGGCCTTCGTCTCCTGCATGGCCTAGAGACCAATCTCGCGACCTCTCTCCAAACGCCTCAGGAGGCTTGACTCCCTTGAGTCCACCCAGTGAGCTCCAAGAGATACCCGTCGCGATTCGAGAGCAGAGCGGGGTTCTTTGCTTCCACTCGAGATGAATGCCTGTCTCCCCGGGTGCGTCTGGAATGCAACCCCGAGATCCCTGTCGCCCCTGGAGAGGAACATTGGCTTCTGGACACAAGCCTAGATGAGGTCTATTGGCCCTGCAGTCACTCGAGAGCAATCCCCAGCTTTCCTTCGCAACTCGAATGGAAGATTGGACTTGCCTGGGCCAACACAAGAGGCAGCCTGAATTCCCCGTCGTAACTCGAGAATCCCGCCGTAACTCGAGAAAAACCACGTGGCTCCCCCGTCCTCGCAAGATGAAGCCCTTTCCCGCTACAGCGCCTCAGGAGAAGTCCCACGTTAGGAATTGGAGGTCGAAAGGGCACTTGGCACCCTTGATGCGACCCACAAAGTTCCCCGAAATCCCGGTCTCCCTCGAGAGGAACACTGAGGTTTTCCGGCACCCCCTCCTCTGAGCCCTTTCTCCCCTCCTGATCTGGACAGGAGGGTCGACTCCCCTGCTTTGTCTGGAAGGGGTTCCCGACCTTCCGGTCGCACCTCAGGATGAGGCCGGTCTCACGAAGACATTCCAGACGTGGCCTCGTGGGTGGTTCCACATTCCGTAGGACCCCGATTTCCCGGTCCCCTCTTGATAAGAACCCGATGCCCGGACACCTCTCCGAACTCCACCCGGTGAATGCAGTCAACACGAAGGGGCAGGTTTTTTCCGTGCATCGTTCGGAAAAACCCCAGGTTCCAAATACAGCTCGACAAGCGGCCTCTCTCCCCGGGGACATCTCGAGAGGCAAGCGGAGTTCCATGCCTCAACCCAAGACGAGGCCTGACTCTCCTGTCCCCAGTCTGCAGGGACCCTGCGATCGGAGTCTGAAATCAGAGGTACCCTGCGGTTCCTGCCTCACCTGGAGATGAGGCCCTCTTCCAATGCACCAAACCCAGTGGAGTCCCGAGAGGCCCCTCCCACCTCCAGTTTCCCTGGCTTCTCAGAGCCACCATGAGAAGCCCCCTGAGGTCACCTGCACAAGTCGAGGGAACCCAGGGTTTCCTGCCTCAACCCGGGAAAGACCTCGAGAGACCTTCTTCAACACGTCTCGAGGCCAGATGCCCTCCCCTACCATGGCTCGGGAGCAATGACGCGCTCCCCTCGCCACTCGCATGGAGACCCGGCTTCCCTGGCGCCCCACGAGAGGCTCACTGACCTCGCCGTCGTACCTCGTGAGAAACCGCACACTGGGGCCGCCGCTCGAGAACAACCCCGAGATTCCCCCGTCATCGAGAGATGAGGGCCTTCGTCTCCTGCATGGCCTAGAGACCAATCTCGCGACCTCTCTCCAAACGCCTCAGGAGGCTTGACTCCCTTGAGTCCACCCAGTGAGCTCCAAGAGATACCCGTCGCGATTCGAGAGCAGAGCGGGGTTCTTTGCTTCCACTCGAGATGAATGCCTGTCTCCCCGGGTGCGTCTGGAATGCAACCCCGAGATCCCTGTCGCCCCTGGAGAGGAACATTGGCTTCTGGACACAAGCCTAGATGAGGTCTATTGGCCCTGCAGTCACTCGAGAGCAATCCCCAGCTTTCCTTCGCAACTCGAATGGAAGATTGGACTTGCCTGGGCCAACACAAGAGGCAGCCTGAATTCCCCGTCGTAACTCGAGAATCCCGCCGTAACTCGAGAAAAACCACGTGGCTCCCCCGTCCTCGCAAGATGAAGCCCTTTCCCGCTACAGCGCCTCAGGAGAAGTCCCACGTTAGGAATTGGAGGTCGAAAGGGCACTTGGCACCCTTGATGCGACCCACAAAGTTCCCCGAAATCCCGGTCTCCCTCGAGAGGAACACTGAGGTTTCCCGGCACCCCCTCCTCTGAGCCCTTTCTCCCCTCCTGATCTGGACAGGAGGGTCGACTCCCCTGCTTTGTCTGGAAGGGGTTCCCGACCTTCCGGTCGCACCTCAGGATGAGGCCGGTCTCACGAAGACATTCCAGACGTGGCCTCGTGGGTGGTTCCACATTCCGTAGGACCCCGGTTTCCCGGTCCCCTCTTGATAAGAACCCGATGCCCGGACACCTCTCCGAACTCCACCCGGTGAATGCAGTCAACACGAAGGGGCAGGTTTTTTCCGTGCATCGTTCGGAAAAAACCCCAGGTTCCAAATACAGCTCGACAAGCGGCCTCTCTCCCCGGGGACATCTCGAGAGGCAAGCGGAGTTCCATGCCTCAACCCAAGACGAGGCCTGACTCTCCTGTCCCCAGTCTGCAGGGACCCTGCGATCGGAGTCTGAAATCAGAGGTACCCTGCGGTTCCTGCCTCACCTGGAGATGAGGCCCTCTTCCAATGCACCAAACCCAGTGGAGTCCCGAGAGGCCCCTCCCACCTCCAGTTTCCCTGGCTTCTCAGAGCCACCATGAGAAGCCCCCTGAGGTCACCTGCACAAGTCGAGGGAACCCAGGGTTTCCTGCCTCAACCCGGGAAAGACCTCGAGAGACCTTCTTCAACACGTCTCGAGGCCAGATGCCCTCCCCTACCATGGCTCGGGAGCAATGACGCGCTCCCCTCGCCACTCGCATGGAGACCCGGCTTCCCTGGCGCCCCACGAGAGGCTCACTGACCTCGCCGTCGTACCTCGTGAGAAACCGCACACTGGGGCCGCCGCTCGAGAACAACCCCGAGATGCCCCCGTCATCGAGAGATGAGGGCCTTCGTCTCCTGCATGGCCTCGAGACCAATCTCGCGACCTCTCTCCAAACGCCTCAGGAGGCTTGACTCCCTTGAGTCCACCCAGTGAGCTCCAAGAGATACCCGTCGCGATTCGAGAGCAGAGCGGGGTTCTTTGCTTCCACTCGAGATGAATGCCTGTCTCCCCGGGTGCGTCTGGAATGCAACCCCGAGATCCCTGTCGCCCCTGGAGAGGAACATTGGCTTCTGGACACAAGCCTAGATGAGGTCTATTGGCCCTGCAGTCACTCGAGAGCAATCCCCAGCTTTCCTTCGCAACTCGAATGGAAGATTGGACTTGCCTGGGCCAACACAAGAGGCAGCCTGAATTCCCCGTCGTAACTCGAGAATCCCGCCGTAACTCGAGAAAAACCACGTGGCTCCCCCGTCCTCGCAAGATGAAGCCCTTTCCCGCTACAGCGCCTCAGGAGAAGTCCCACGTTAGGAATTGGAGGTCGAAAGGGCACTTGGCACCCTTGATGCGACCCACAAAGTTCCCCGAAATCCCGGTCTCCCTCGAGAGGAACACTGAGGTTTTCCGGCACCCCTCCTCTGAGCCCTTTCTCCCCTCCTGATCTGGACAGGAGGGTCGACTCCCCTGCTTTGTCTGGAAGGGGTTCCCGACCTTCCGGTCGCACCTCAGGATGAGGCCGGTCTCACGAAGACATTCCAGACGTGGCCTCGTGGGTGGTTCCACATTCCGTAGGACCCCGATTTCCCGGTCCCCTCTTGATAAGAACCCGATGCCCGGACACCTCTCCGAACTCCACCCGGTGAATGCAGTCAACACGAAGGGGCAGGTTTTTTCCGTGCATCGTTCGGAAAAACCCCAGGTTCCAAATACAGCTCGACAAGCGGCCTCTCTCCCCGGGGACATCTCGAGAGGCAAGCGGAGTTCCATGCCTCAACCCAAGACGAGGCCTGACTCTCCTGTCCCCAGTCTGCAGGGACCCTGCGATCGGAGTCTGAAATCAGAGGTACCCTGCGGTTCCTGCCTCACCTGGAGATGAGGCCCTCTTCCAATGCACCAAACCCAGTGGAGTCCCGAGAGGCCCCTCCCACCTCCAGTTTCCCTGGCTTCTCAGAGCCACCATGAGAAGCCCCCTGAGGTCACCTGCACAAGTCGAGGGAACCCAGGGTTTCCTGCCTCAACCCGGGAAAGACCTCGAGAGACCTTCTTCAACACGTCTCGAGGCCAGATTCCCTCCCCTACCATGGCTCGGGAGCAATGACGCGCTCCCCTCGCCACTCGCATGGAGACCCGGCTTCCCTGGCGCCCCACGAGAGGCTCACTGACCTCGCCGTCGTACCTCGTGAGAAACCGCACACTGGGGCCGCCGCTCGAGAACAACCCCGAGATTCCCCCGTCATCGAGAGATGAGGGCCTTCGTCTCCTGCATGGCCTCGAGACCAATCTCGCGACCTCTCTCCAAACGCCTCAGGAGGCTTGACTCCCTTGAGTCCACCCAGTGAGCTCCAAGAGATACCCGTCGCGATTCGAGAGCAGAGCGGGGTTCTTTGCTTCCACTCGAGATGAATGCCTGTCTCCCCGGGTGCGTCTGGAATGCAACCCCGAGATCCCTGTCGCCCCTGGAGAGGAACATTGGCTTCTGGACACAAGCCTAGATGAGGTCTATTGGCCCTGCAGTCACTCGAGAGCAATCCCCAGCTTTCCTTCGCAACTCGAATGGAAGATTGGACTTGCCTGGGCCAACACAAGAGGCAGCCTGAATTCCCCGTCGTAACTCGAGAATCCCGCCGTAACTCGAGAAAAACCACGTGGCTCCCCCGTCCTCGCAAGATGAAGCCCTTTCCCGCTACAGCGCCTCAGGAGAAGTCCCACGTTAGGAATTGGAGGTCGAAAGGGCACTTGGCACCCTTGATGCGACCCACAAAGTTCCCCGAAATCCCGGTCTCCCTCGAGAGGAACACTGAGGTTTCCCGGCACCCCCTCCTCTGAGCCCTTTCTCCCCTCCTGATCTGGACAGGAGGGTCGACTCCCCTGCTTTGTCTGGAAGGGGTTCCCGACCTTCCGGTCGCACCTCAGGATGAGGCCGGTCTCACGAAGACATTCCAGACGTGGCCTCGTGGGTGGTTCCACATTCCGTAGGACCCCGATTTCCCGGTCCCCTCTTGATAAGAACCCGATGCCCGGACACCTCTCCGAACTCCACCCGGTGAATGCAGTCAACACGAAGGGGCAGTTTTTCCGTGCATCGTTCGGAAAAACCCCAGGTTCCAAATACAGCTCGACAAGCGGCCTCTCTCCCCGGGGACATCTCGAGAGGCAAGCGGAGTTCCATGCCTCAACCCAAGACGAGGCCTGACTCTCCTGTCCCCAGTCTGCAGGGACCCTGCGATCGGAGTCTGAAATCAGAGGTACCCTGCGGTTCCTGCCTCACCTGGAGATGAGGCCCTCTTCCAATGCACCAAACCCAGTGGAGTCCCGAGAGGCCCCTCCCACCTCCAGTTTCCCTGGCTTCTCAGAGCCACCATGAGAAGCCCCCTGAGGTCACCTGCACAAGTCGAGGGAACCCAGGGTTTCCTGCCTCAACCCGGGAAAGACCTCGAGAGACCTTCTTCAACACGTCTCGAGGCCAGATTCCCCTACCATGGCTCGGGAGCAATGACGCGCTCCCCTCGCCACTCGCATGGAGACCCGGCTTCCCTGGCGCCCCACGAGAGGCTCACTGACCTCGCCGTCGTACCTCGTGAGAAACCGCACACTGGGGCCGCCGCTCGAGAACAACCCCGAGATGCCCCCGTCATCGAGAGATGAGGGCCTTCGTCTCCTGCATGGCCTCGAGACCAATCTCGCGACCTCTCTCCAAACGCCTCAGGAGGCTTGACTCCCTTGAGTCCACCCAGTGAGCTCCAAGAGATACCCGTCGCGATTCGAGAGCAGAGCGGGGTTCTTTGCTTCCACTCGAGATGAATGCCTGTCTCCCCGGGTGCGTCTGGAATGCAACCCCGAGATCCCTGTCGCCCCTGGAGAGGAACATTGGCTTCTGGACACAAGCCTAGATGAGGTCTATTGGCCCTGCAGTCACTCGAGAGCAATCCCCAGCTTTCCTTCGCAACTCGAATGGAAGATTGGACTTGCCTGGGCCAACACAAGAGGCAGCCTGAATTCCCCGTCGTAACTCGAGAATCCCGCCGTAACTCGAGAAAAACCACGTGGCTCCCCCGTCCTCGCAAGATGAAGCCCTTTCCCGCTACAGCGCCTCAGGAGAAGTCCCACGTTAGGAATTGGAGGTCGAAAGGGCACTTGGCACCCTTGATGCGACCCACAAAGTTCCCCGAAATCCCGGTCTCCCTCGAGAGGAACACTGAGGTTTCCCGGCACCCCCTCCTCTGAGCCCTTTCTCCCCTCCTGATCTGGACAGGAGGGTCGACTCCCCTGCTTTGTCTGGAAGGGGTTCCCGACCTTCCGGTCGCACCTCAGGATGAGGCCGGTCTCACGAAGACATTCCAGACGTGGCCTCGTGGGTGGTTCCACATTCCGTAGGACCCCGGTTTCCCGGTCCCCTCTTGATAAGAACCCGATGCCCGGACACCTCTCCGAACTCCACCCGGTGAATGAAGTCAACACGAAGGGGCAGTTTTTCCGTGCATCGTTCGGAAAAACCCCAGGTTCCAAATACAGCTCGACAAGCGGCCTCTCTCCCCGGGGACATCTCGAGAGGCAAGCGGAGTTCCATGCCTCAACCCAAGACGAGGCCTGACTCTCCTGTCCCCAGTCTGCAGGGACCCTGCGATCGGAGTCTGAAATCAGAGGTACCCTGCGGTTCCTGCCTCACCTGGAGATGAGGCCCTCTTCCAATGCACCAAACCCAGTGGAGTCCCGAGAGGCCCCTCCCACCTCCAGTTTCCCTGGCTTCTCAGAGCCACCATGAGAAGCCCCCTGAGGTCACCTGCACAAGTCGAGGGAACCCAGGGTTTCCTGCCTCAACCCGGGAAAGACCTCGAGAGACCTTCTTCAACACGTCTCGAGGCCAGATGCCCTCCCCTACCATGGCTCGGGAGCAATGACGCGCTCCCCTCGCCACTCGCATGGAGACCCGGCTTCCCTGGCGCCCCACGAGAGGCTCACTGACCTCGCTGTCATACCTCCTGAGAAACCGCACACTGGGGCCGCCGCTCGAGAACAACCCCGAGATGCCCCCGTCATCGAGAGATGAGGGCCTTCGTCTCCTGCATGGCCTCGAGACCAATCTCGCGACCTCTCTCCAAACGCCTCAGGAGGCTTGACTCCCTTCCACCCAGTGAGCTCCAAGAGATACGCGTCGCGATTCGAGAGCAGAGCGGGGTTCTTTGCTTCCACTCGAGATGAATGCCTGTCTCCCCGGGTGCGTCTGGAATGCAACCCCGAGATCCCTGTCGCCCCTGGAGAGGAACATTGGCTTCTGGACACAAGCCTAGATGAGGTCTATTGGCCCTGCAGTCACTCGAGAGCAATCCCCAGCTTTCCTTCGCAACTCGAATGGAAGATTGGACTTGCCTGGGCCAACACAAGAGGCAGCCTGAATTCCCCGTCGTAACTCGAGAATCCCCCCGTAACTCGAGAAAAACCACGTGGCTCCCCCGTCCTCGCAAGATGAAGCCCTTTCCCGCTACAGCGCCTCAGGAGAAGTCCCACGTTAGGAATTGGAGGTCGAAAGGGCACTTGGCACCCTTGATGCGACCCACAAAGTTCCCCGAAATCCCGGTCTCCCTCGAGAGGAACACTGAGGTTTCCCGGCACCCCCTCCTCTGAGCCCTTTCTCCCCTCCTGATCTGGACAGGAGGGTCGACTCCCCTGCTTTGTCTGGAAGGGGTTCCCGACCTTCCGGTCGCACCTCAGGATGAGGCCGGTCTCACGAAGACATTCCAGACGTGGCCTCGTGGGTGGTTCCACATTCCGTAGGACCCCGATTTCCCGGTCCCCTCTTGATAAGAACCCGATGCCCGGACACCTCTCCGAACTCCACCCGGTGAATGCAGTCAACACGAAGGGGCAGTTTTTCCGTGCATCGTTCGGAAAAACCCCAGGTTCCAAATACAGCTCGACAAGCGGCCTCTCTCCCCGGGGACATCTCGAGAGGCAAGCGGAGTTCCATGCCTCAACCCAAGACGAGGCCTGACTCTCCTGTCCCCAGTCTGCAGGGACCCTGCGATCGGAGTCTGAAATCAGAGGTACCCTGCGGTTCCTGCCTCACCTGGAGATGAGGCCCTCTTCCAATGCACCAAACCCAGTGGAGTCCCGAGAGGCCCCTCCCACCTCCAGTTTCCCTGGCTTCTCAGAGCCACCATGAGAAGCCCCCTGAGGTCACCTGCACAAGTCGAGGGAACCCAGGGTTTCCTGCCTCAACCCGGGAAAGACCTCGAGAGACCTTCTTCAACACGTCTCGAGGCCAGATTCCCCTACCATGGCTCGGGAGCAATGACGCGCTCCCCTCGCCACTCGCATGGAGACCCGACTTCCCTGGCGCCCCACGAGAGGCTCACTGACCTCGCCGTCGTACCTCGTGAGAAACCGCACACTGGGGCCGCCGCTCGAGAACAACCCCGAGATTCCCCCGTCATCGAGAGATGAGGGCCTTCGTCTCCTGCATGGCCTAGAGACCAATCTCGCGACCTCTCTCCAAACGCCTCAGGAGGCTTGACTCCCTTGAGTCCACCCAGTGAGCTCCAAGAGATACCCGTCGCGATTCGAGAGCAGAGCGGGGTTCTTTGCTTCCACTCGAGATGAATGCCTGTCTCCCCGGGTGCGTCTGGAATGCAACCCCGAGATCCCTGTCGCCCCTGGAGAGGAACATTGGCTTCTGGACACAAGCCTAGATGAGGTCTATTGGCCCTGCAGTCACTCGAGAGCAATCCCCAGCTTTCCTTCGCAACTCGAATGGAAGATTGGACTTGCCTGGGCCAACACAAGAGGCAGCCTGAATTCCCCGTCGTAACTCGAGAATCCCGCCGTAACTCGAGAAAAACCACGTGGCTCCCCCGTCCTCGCAAGATGAAGCCCTTTCCCGCTACAGCGCCTCAGGAGAAGTCCCACGTTAGGAATTGGAGGTCGAAAGGGCACTTGGCACCCTTGATGCGACCCACAAAGTTCCCCGAAATCCCGGTCTCCCTCGAGAGGAACACTGAGGTTTCCCGGCACCCCCTCCTCTGAGCCCTTTCTCCCCTCCTGATCTGGACAGGAGGGTCGACTCCCCTGCTTTGTCTGGAAGGGGTTCCCGACCTTCCGGTCGCACCTCAGGATGAGGCCGGTCTCACGAAGACATTCCAGACGTGGCCTCGTGGGTGGTTCCACATTCCGTAGGACCCCGGTTTCCCGGTCCCCTCTTGATAAGAACCCGATGCCCGGACACCTCTCCGAACTCCACCCGGTGAATGCAGTCAACACGAAGGGGCAGGTTTTTTCCGTGCATCGTTCGGAAAAACCCCAGGTTCCAAATACAGCTCGACAAGCGGCCTCTCTCCCCGGGGACATCTCGAGAGGCAAGCGGAGTTCCATGCCTCAACCCAAGACGAGGCCTGACTCTCCTGTCCCCAGTCTGCAGGGACCCTGCGATCGGAGTCTGAAATCAGAGGTACCCTGCGGTTCCTGCCTCACCTGGAGATGAGGCCCTCTTCCAATGCACCAAACCCAGTGGAGTCCCGAGAGGCCCCTCCCACCTCCAGTTTCCCTGGCTTCTCAGAGCCACCATGAGAAGCCCCCTGAGGTCACCTGCACAAGTCGAGGGAACCCAGGGTTTCCTGCCTCAACCCGGGAAAGACCTCGAGAGACCTTCTTCAACACGTCTCGAGGCCAGATTCCCCTACCATGGCTCGGGAGCAATGACGCGCTCCCCTCGCCACTCGCATGGAGACCCGACTTCCCTGGCGCCCCACGAGAGGCTCACTGACCTCGCCGTCGTACCTCGTGAGAAACCGCACACTGGGGCCGCCGCTCGAGAACAAACCCGAGATTCCCCCGTCATCGAGAGATGAGGGCCTTCTTCTCCTGCATGGCCTCGAGACCAATCTCGCGACCTCTCTCCAAACGCCTCAGTAGGCTTGACTCCCTTGAGTCCACCCAGTGAGCTCCAAGAGATACCCGTCGCGATTCGAGAGCAGAGCGGGGTTCTTTGCTTCCACTCGAGATGAATGCCTGTCTCCCCGGGTGCGTCTGGAATGCAACCCCGAGATCCCTGTCGCCCCTGGAGAGGAACATTGGCTTCTGGACACAAGCCTAGATGAGGTCTATTGGCCCTGCAGTCACTCGAGAGCAATCCCCAGCTTTCCTTCGCAACTCGAATGGAAGATTGGACTTGCCTGGGCCAACACAAGAGGCAGCCTGAATTCCCCGTCGTAACTCGAGAATCCCGCCGTAACTCGAGAAAAACCACGTGGCTCCCCCGTCCTCGCAAGATGAAGCCCTTTCCCGCTACAGCGCCTCAGGAGAAGTCCCACGTTAGGAATTGGAGGTCGAAAGGGCACTTGGCACCCTTGATGCGACCCACAAAGTTCCCCGAAATCCCGGTCTCCCTCGAGAGGAACACTGAGGTTTCCCGGCACCCCCTCCTCTGAGCCCTTTCTCCCCTCCTGATCTGGACAGGAGGGTCGACTCCCCTGCTTTGTCTGGAAGGGGTTCCCGACCTTCCGGTCGCACCTCAGGATGAGGCCGGTCTCACGAAGACATTCCAGACGTGGCCTCGTGGGTGGTTCCACATTCCGTAGGACCCCGATTTCCCGGTCCCCTCTTGATAAGAACCCGATGCCCGGACACCTCTCCGAACTCCACCCGGTGAATGCAGTCAACACGAAGGGGCAGTTTTTCCGTGCATCGTTCGGAAAAACCCCAGGTTCCAAATACAGCTCGACAAGCGGCCTCTCTCCCCGGGGACATCTCGAGAGGCAAGCGGAGTTCCATGCCTCAACCCAAGACGAGGCCTGACTCTCCTGTCCCCAGTCTGCAGGGACCCTGCGATCGGAGTCTGAAATCAGAGGTACCCTGCGGTTCCTGCCTCACCTGGAGATGAGGCCCTCTTCCAATGCACCAAACCCAGTGGAGTCCCGAGAGGCCCCTCCCACCTCCAGTTTCCCTGGCTTCTCAGAGCCACCATGAGAAGCCCCCTGAGGTCACCTGCACAAGTCGAGGGAACCCAGGGTTTCCTGCCTCAACCCGGGAAAGACCTCGAGAGACCTTCTTCAACACGTCTCGAGGCCAGATTCCCCTACCATGGCTCGGGAGCAATGACGCGCTCCCCTCGCCACTCGCATGGAGACCCGACTTCCCTGGCGCCCCACGAGAGGCTCACTGACCTCGCCGTCGTACCTCGTGAGAAACCGCACACTGGGGCCGCCGCTCGAGAACAACCCCGAGATTCCCCCGTCATCGAGAGATGAGGGCCTTCGTCTCCTGCATGGCCTCGAGACCAATCTCGCGACCTCTCTCCAAACGCCTCAGGAGGCTTGACTCCCTTGAGTCCACCCAGTGAGCTCCAAGAGATACCCGTCGCGATTCGAGAGCAGAGCGGGGTTCTTTGCTTCCACTCGAGATGAATGCCTGTCTCCCCGGGTGCGTCTGGAATGCAACCCCGAGATCCCTGTCGCCCCTGGAGAGGAACATTGGCTTCTGGACACAAGCCTAGATGAGGTCTATTGGCCCTGCAGTCACTCGAGAGCAATCCCCAGCTTTCCTTCGCAACTCGAATGGAAGATTGGACTTGCCTGGGCCAACACAAGAGGCAGCCTGAATTCCCCGTCGTAACTCGAGAATCCCGCCGTAACTCGAGAAAAACCACGTGGCTCCCCCGTCCTCGCAAGATGAAGCCCTTTCCCGCTACAGCGCCTCAGGAGAAGTCCCACGTTAGGAATTGGAGGTCGAAAGGGCACTTGGCACCCTTGATGCGACCCACAAAGTTCCCCGAAATCCCGGTCTCCCTCGAGAGGAACACTGAGGTTTCCCGGCACGCCCTCCTCTGAGCCCTTTCTCCCCTCCTGATCTGGACAGGAGGGTCGACTCCCCTGCTTTGTCTGGAAGGGGTTCCCGACCTTCCGGTCGCACCTCAGGATGAGGCCGGTCTCACGAAGACATTCCAGACGTGGCCTCGTGGGTGGTTCCACATTCCGTAGGACCCCGGTTTCCCGGTCCCCTCTTGATAAGAACCCGATGCCCGGACACCTCTCCGAACTCCACCCGGTGAATGCAGTCAACACGAAGGGGCAGGTTTTTTCCGTGCATCGTTCGGAAAAAAACCCCAGGTTCCAAATACAGCTCGACAAGCGGCCTCTCTCCCCGGGGACATCTCGAGAGGCAAGCGGAGTTCCATGCCTCAACCCAAGACGAGGCCTGACTCTCCTGTCCCCAGTCTGCAGGGACCCTGCGATCGGAGTCTGAAATCAGAGGTACCCTGCGGTTCCTGCCTCACCTGGAGATGAGGCCCTCTTCCAATGCACCAAACCCAGTGGAGTCCCGAGAGGCCCCTCCCACCTCCAGTTTCCCTGGCTTCTCAGAGCCACCATGAGAAGCCCCCTGAGGTCACCTGCACAAGTCGAGGGAACCCAGGGTTTCCTGCCTCAACCCGGGAAAGACCTCGAGAGACCTTCTTCAACACGTCTCGAGGCCAGATGCCCTCCCCTACCATGGCTCGGGAGCAATGACGCGCTCCCCTCGCCACTCGCATGGAGACCCGGCTTCCCTGGCGCCCCACGAGAGGCTCACTGACCTCGCCGTCGTACCTCGTGAGAAACCGCACACTGGGGCCGCCGCTCGAGAACAACCCCGAGATGCCCCCGTCATCGAGAGATGAGGGCCTTCGTCTCCTGCATGGCCTCGAGACCAATCTCGCGACCTCTCTCCAAACGCCTCAGGAGGCTTGACTCCCTTGAGTCCACCCAGTGAGCTCCAAGAGATACCCGTCGCGATTCGAGAGCAGAGCGGGGTTCTTTGCTTCCACTCGAGATGAATGCCTGTCTCCCCGGGTGCGTCTGGAATGCAACCCCGAGATCCCTGTCGCCCCTGGAGAGGAACATTGGCTTCTGGACACAAGCCTAGATGAGGTCTATTGGCCCTGCAGTCACTCGAGAGCAATCCCCAGCTTTCCTTCGCAACTCGAATGGAAGATTGGACTTGCCTGGGCCAACACAAGAGGCAGCCTGAATTCCCCGTCGTAACTCGAGAATCCCGCCGTAACTCGAGAAAAACCACGTGGCTCCCCCGTCCTCGCAAGATGAAGCCCTTTCCCGCTACAGCGCCTCAGGAGAAGTCCCACGTTAGGAATTGGAGGTCGAAAGGGCACTTGGCACCCTTGATGCGACCCACAAAGTTCCCCGAAATCCCGGTCTCCCTCGAGAGGAACACTGAGGTTTCCCGGCACCCCCTCCTCTGAGCCCTTTCTCCCCTCCTGATCTGGACAGGAGGGTCGACTCCCCTGCTTTGTCTGGAAGGGGTTCCCGACCTTCCGGTCGCACCTCAGGATGAGGCCGGTCTCACGAAGACATTCCAGACGTGGCCTCGTGGGTGGTTCCACATTCCGTAGGACCCCGATTTCCCGGTCCCCTCTTGATAGGAACCCGATGCCCGGACACCTCTCCGAACTCCACCCGGTGAATGCAGTCAACACGAAGGGGCAGTTTTTCCGTGCATCGTTCGGAAAAACCCCAGGTTCCAAATACAGCTCGACAAGCGGCCTCTCTCCCCGGGGACATCTCGAGAGGCAAGCGGAGTTCCATGCCTCAACCCAAGACGAGGCCTGACTCTCCTGTCCCCAGTCTGCAGGGACCCTGCGATCGGAGTCTGAAATCAGAGGTACCCTGCGGTTCCTGCCTCACCTGGAGATGAGGCCCTCTTCCAATGCACCAAACCCAGTGGAGTCCCGAGAGGCCCCTCCCACCTCCAGTTTCCCGGGCTTCTCAGAGCCACCATGAGAAGCCCCCTGAGGTCACCTGCACAAGTCGAGGGAACCCAGGGTTTCCTGCCTCAACCCGGGAAAGACCTCGAGAGACCTTCTTCAACACGTCTCGAGGCCAGATGCCCTCCCCTACCATGGCTCGGGAGCAATGACGCGCTCCCCTCGCCACTCGCATGGAGACCCGGCTTCCCTGGCGCCCCACGAGAGGCTCACTGACCTCGCCGTCGTACCTCGTGAGAAACCGCACACTGGGGCCGCCGCTCGAGAACAACCCCGAGATGCCCCCGTCATCGAGAGATGAGGGCCTTCGTCTCCTGCGTGGCCTCGAGACCAATCTCGCAACCTCTCTCCAAACGCCTCAGGAGGCTTGACTCCCTTGAGTCCACCCAGTGAGCTCCAAGAGATACCCGTCGCGATTCGAGAGCAGAGCGGGGTTCTTTGCTTCCACTCGAGATGAATGCCTGTCTCCTCGGGTGCGTCTGGAATGCAACCCCGAGATCCCTGTCGCCCCTGGAGAGGAACATTGGCTTCTGGACACAAGCCTAGATGAGGTCTATTGGCCCTGCAGTCACTCGAGAGCAATCCCCAGCTTTCCTTCGCAACTCGAATGGAAGATTGGACTTGCCTGGGCCAACACAAGAGGCAGCCTGAATTCCCCGTCGTAACTCGAGAATCCCGCCGTAACTCGAGAAAAACCACGTGGCTCCCCCGTCCTCGCAAGATGAAGCCCTTTCCCGCTACAGCGCCTCAGGAGAAGTCCCACGTTAGGAATTGGAGGTCGAAAGGGCACTTGGCACCCTTGATGCGACCCACAAAGTTCCCCGAAATCCCGGTCTCCCTCGAGAGGAACACTGAGGTTTCCCGGCACCCCCTCCTCTGAGCCCTTTCTCCCCTCCTGATCTGGACAGGAGGGTCGACTCCCCTGCTTTGTCTGGAAGGGGTTCCCGACCTTCCGGTCGCACCTCAGGATGAGGCCGGTCTCACGAAGACATTCCAGACGTGGCCTCGTGGGTGGTTCCACATTCCGTAGGACCCCGATTTCCCGGTCCCCTCTTGATAAGAACCCGATGCCCGGACACCTCTCCGAACTCCACCCGGTGAATGCAGTCAACACGAAGGGGCAGTTTTTCCGTGCATCGTTCGGAAAAACCCCAGGTTCCAAATACAGCTCGACAAGCGGCCTCTCTCCCCGGGGACATCTCGAGAGGCAAGCGGAGTTCCATGCCTCAACCCAAGACGAGGCCTGACTCTCCTGTCCCCAGTCTGCAGGGACCCTGCGATCGGAGTCTGAAATCAGAGGTACCCTGCGGTTCCTGCCTCACCTGGAGATGAGGCCCTCTTCCAATGCACCAAACCCAGTGGAGTCCCGAGAGGCCCCTCCCACCTCCGGTTTCCCTGGCTTCTCAGAGCCACCATGAGAAGCCCCCTGAGGTCACCTGCACAAGTCGAGGGAACCCAGGGTTTCCTGCCTCAACCCGGGAAAGACCTCGAGAGACCTTCTTCAACACGTCTCGAGGCCAGATGCCCTCCCCTACCATGGCTCGGGAGCAATGACGCGCTCCCCTCGCCACTCGCATGGAGACCCGGCTTCCCTGGCGCCCCACGAGAGGCTCACTGACCTCGCCGTCCTACCTCGTGAGAAACCGCACACTGGGGCCGCCGCTCGAGAACAACCCCGAGATTCCCCCGTCATCGAGAGATGAGGGCCTTCGTCTCCTGCATGGCCTCGAGACCAATCTCGCGACCTCTCTCCAAACGCCTCAGGAGGCTTGACTCCCTTGAGTCCACCCAGTGAGCTCCAAGAGATACCCGTCGCGATTCGAGAGCAGAGCGGGGTTCTTGGCTTCCACTCGAGATGAATGCCTGTCTCCCCGGGTGCGTCTGGAATGCAACCCCGAGATCCCTGTCGCCCCTGGAGAGGAACATTGGCTTCTGGACACAAGCCTAGATGAGGTCTATTGGCCCTGCAGTCACTCGAGAGCAATCCCCAGCTTTCCTTCGCAACTCGAATGGAAGATTGGACTTGCCTGGGCCAACACAAGAGGCAGCCTGAATTCCCCGTCGTAACTCGAGAATCCCGCCGTAACTCGAGAAAAACCACGTGGCTCCCCCGTCCTCGCAAGATGAAGCCCTTTCCCGCTACAGCGCCTCAGGAGAAGTCCCACGTTAGGAATTGGAGGTCGAAAGGGCACTTGGCACCCTTGATGCGACCCACAAAGTTCCCCGAAATCTCGGTCTCCCTCGAGAGGAACACTGAGGTTTCCCGGCACCCCCACCTCTGAGCCCTTTCTCCCCTCCTGATCTGGACAGGAGGGTCGACTCCCCTGCTCTGTCTGGAAGGGGTTCCCGACCTTCCGGTCGCACCTCAGGATGAGGCCGGTCTCACGAAGACATTCCAGACGTGGCCTCGTGGGTGGTTCCACATTCCGTAGGACCCCGATTTCCCGGTCCCCTCTTGATAAGAACCCGATGCCCGGACACCTCTCCGAACTCCACCCGGTGAATGCAGTCAACACGAAGGGGCAGTTTTTCCGTGCATCGTTCGGAACAAAACCCAGGTTCCAAATACAGCTCGACAAGCGGCCTCTCTCCCCGGGGACATCTCGAGAGGCAAGCGGAGTTCCATGCCTCAACCCAAGACGAGGCCTGACTCTCCTGTCCCCAGTCTGCAGGGACCCTGCGATCGGAGTCTGAAATCAGAGGTACCCTGCGGTTCCTGCCTCACCTGGAGATGAGGCCCTCTTCCAATGCACCAAACCCAGTGGAGTCCCGAGAGGCCCCTCCCACCTCCGGTTTCCCTGGCTTCTCAGAGCCACCATGAGAAGCCCCCTGAGGTCACCTGCACAAGTCGAGGGAACCCAGGGTTTCCTGCCTCAACCCGGGAAAGACCTCGAGAGACCTTCTTCAACACGTCTCGAGGCCAGATGCCCTCCCCTACCATGGCTCGGGAGCAATGACGCGCTCCCCCTCGCCACTCGCATGGAGACCCGACTTCCCTGGCGCCCCACGAGAGGCTCACTGACCTCGCCGTCGTACCTCGTGAGAAACCGCACACTGGGGCCGCCGCTCGAGAACAACCCCGAGATTCCCCCGTCATCGAGAGATGAGGGCCTTCGTCTCCTGCATGGCCTCGAGACCAATCTCGCGACCGCTCTCCAAACGCCTCAGGAGGCTTGACTCCCTTGAGTCCACCCAGTGAGCTCCAAGAGATACCCGTCGCGATTCGAGAGCAGAGCGGGGTTCTTTGCTTCCACTCGAGATGAATGCCTGTCTCCCCGGGTGCGTCTGGAATGCAACCCCGAGATCCCTGTCGCCCCTGGAGAGGAACATTGGCTTCTGGACACAAGCCTAGATGAGGTCTATTGGCCCTGCAGTCACTCGAGAGCAATCCCCAGCTTTCCTTCGCAACTCGAATGGAAGATTGGACTTGCCTGGGCCAACACAAGAGGCAGCCTGAATTCCCCGTCGTAACTCGAGAATCCCGCCGTAACTCGAGAAAAACCACGTGGCTCCCCCGTCCTCGCAAGATGAAGCCCTTTCCCGCTACAGCGCCTCAGGAGAAGTCCCACGTTAGGAATTGGAGGTCGAAAGGGCACTTGGCACCCTTGATGCGACCCACAAAGTTCCCCGAAATCCCGGTCTCCCTCGAGAGGAACACTGAGGTTTCCCGGCACCCCCTCCTCTGAGCCCTTTCTCCCCTCCTGATCTGGACAGGAGGGTCGACTCCCCTGCTTTGTCTGGAAGGGGTTCCCGACCTTCCGGTCGCACCTCAGGATGAGGCCGGTCTCACGAAGACATTCCAGACGTGGCCTCGTGGGTGGTTCCACATTCCGTAGGACCCCGATTTCCCGGTCCCCTCTTGATAAGAACCCGATGCCCGGACACCTCTCCGAACTCCACCCGGTGAATGCAGTCAACACGAAGGGGCCGTTTCTTTCCGTGCATCGTTCGGAAAAACCCCAGGTTCCAAATACAGCTCGACAAGCGGCCTCTCTCCCCGGGGACATCTCGAGAGGCAAGCGGAGTTCCATGCCTCAACCCAAGACGAGGCCTGACTCTCCTGTCCCCAGTCTGCAGGGACCCTGCGATCGGAGTCTGAAATCAGAGGTACCCTGCGGTTCCTGCCTCACCTGGAGATGAGGCCCTCTTCCAATGCACCAAACCCAGTGGAGTCCCGAGAGGCCCCTCCCACCTCCGGTTTCCCTGGCTTCTCAGAGCCACCATGAGAAGCCCCCTGAGGTCACCTGCACAAGTCGAGGGAACCCAGGGTTTCCTGCCTCAACCCGGGAAAGACCTCGAGAGACCTTCTTCAACACGTCTCGAGGCCAGATGCCCTCCCCTACCATGGCTCGGGAGCAATGACGCGCTCCCCTCGCCACTCGCATGGAGACCCGGCTTCCCTGGCGCCCCACGAGAGGCTCACTGACCTCGCCGTCGTACCTCGTGAGAAACCGCACACTGGGGCCGCCGCTCGAGAACAACCCCGAGATTCCCCCGTCATCGAGAGATGAGGGCCTTCGTCTCCTGCATGGCCTAGAGACCAATCTCGCGACCTCTCTCCAAACGCCTCAGGAGGCTTGACTCCCTTGAGTCCACCCAGTGAGCTCCAAGAGATACCCGTCGCGATTCGAGAGCAGAGCGGGGTTCTTTGCTTCCACTCGAGATGAATGCCTGTCTCCCCGGGTGCGTCTGGAATGCAACCCCGAGATCCCTGTCGCCCCTGGAGAGGAACATTGGCTTCTGGACACAAGCCTAGATGAGGTCTATTGGCCCTGCAGTCACTCGAGAGCAATCCCCAGCTTTCCTTCGCAACTCGAATGGAAGATTGGACTTGCCTGGGCCAACACAAGAGGCAGCCTGAATTCCCCGTCGTAACTCGAGAATCCCGCCGTAACTCGAGAAAAACCACGTGGCTCCCCCGTCCTCGCAAGATGAAGCCCTTTCCCGCTACAGCGCCTCAGGAGAAGTCCCACGTTAGGAATTGGAGGTCGAAAGGGCACTTGGCACCCTTGATGCGACCCACAAAGTTCCCCGAAATCCCGGTCTCCCTCGAGAGGAACACTGAGGTTTCCCGGCACCCCCTCCTCTGAGCCCTTTCTCCCCTCCTGATCTGGACAGGAGGGTCGACTCCCCTGCTTTGTCTGGAAGGGGTTCCCGACCTTCCGGTCGCACCTCAGGATGAGGCCGGTCTCACGAAGACATTCCAGACGTGGCCTCGTGGGTGGTTCCACATTCCGTAGGACCCCGATTTCCCGGTCCCCTCTTGATAGGAACCCGATGCCCGGACACCTCTCCGAACTCCACCCGGTGAATGCAGTCAACACGAAGGGGCAGTTTCTTTCCGTGCATCGTTCGGAAAAACCCCATGTTCCAAATACAGCTCGACAAGCGGCCTCTCTCCCCGGGGACATCTCGAGAGGCAAGCGGAGTTCCATGCCTCAACCCAAGACGAGGCCTGACTCTCCTGTCCCCAGTCTGCAGGGACCCTGCGATCGGAGTCTGAAATCAGAGGTACCCTGCGGTTCCTGCCTCACCTGGAGATGAGGCCCTCTTCCAATGCACCAAACCCAGTGGAGTCCCGAGAGGCCCCTCCCACCTCCAGTTTCCCTGGCTTCTCAGAGCCACCATGAGAAGCCCCCTGAGGTCACCTGCACAAGTCGAGGGAACCCAGGGTTTCCTGCCTCAACCCGGGAAAGACCTCGAGAGACCTTCTTCAACACGTCTCGAGGCCAGATGCCCTCCCCTACCATGGCTCGGGAGCAATGACGCGCTCCCCTCGCCACTCGCATGGAGACCCGGCTTCCCTGGCGCCCCACGAGAGGCTCACTGACCTCGCCGTCGTACCTCGTGAGAAACCGCACACTGGGGCCGCCGCTCGAGAACAACCCCGAGATTCCCCCGTCATCGAGAGATGAGGGCCTTCGTCTCCTGCATGGCCTCGAGACCAATCTCGCGACCTCTCTCCAAACGCCTCAGGAGGCTTGACTCCCTTGAGTCCACCCAGTGAGCTCCAAGAGATACCCGTCGCGATTCGAGAGCAGAGCGGGGTTCTTTGCTTCCACTCGAGATGAATGCCTGTCTCCCCGGGTGCGTCTGGAATGCAACCCCGAGATCCCTGTCGCCCCTGGAGAGGAACATTGGCTTCTGGACACAAGCCTAGATGAGGTCTATTGGCCCTGCAGTCACTCGAGAGCAATCCCCAGCTTTCCTTCGCAACTCGAATGGAAGATTGGACTTGCCTGGGCCAACACAAGAGGCAGCCTGAATTCCCCGTCGTAACTCGAGAATCCCGCCGTAACTCGAGAAAAACCACGTGGCTCCCCCGTCCTCGCAAGATGAAGCCCTTTCCCGCTACAGCGCCTCAGGAGAAGTCCCACGTTAGGAATTGGAGGTCGAAAGGGCACTTGGCACCCTTGATGCGACCCACAAAGTTCCCCGAAATCCCGGTCTCCCTCGAGAGGAACACTGAGGTTTCCCGGCACCCCCTCCTCTGAGCCCTTTCTCCCCTCCTGATCTGGACAGGAGGGTCGACTCCCCTGCTTTGTCTGGAAGGGGTTCCCGACCTTCCGGTCGCACCTCAGGATGAGGCCGGTCTCACGAAGACATTCCAGACGTGGCCTCGTGGGTGGTTCCACATTCCGTAGGACCCCGATTTCCCGGTCCCCTCTTGATAGGAACCCGATGCCCGGACACCTCTCCGAACTCCACCCGGTGAATGCAGTCAACACGAAGGGGCAGTTTTTTCCGTGCATCGTTCGGAAAAACCCCAGGTTCCAAATACAGCTCGACAAGCGGCCTCTCTCCCCGGGGACATCTCGAGAGGCAAGCGGAGTTCCATGCCTCAACCCAAGACGAGGCCTGACTCTCCTGTCCCCAGTCTGCAGGGACCCTGCGATCGGAGTCTGAAATCAGAGGTACCCTGCGGTTCCTGCCTCACCTGGAGATGAGGCCCTCTTCCAATGCACCAAACCCAGTGGAGTCCCGAGAGGCCCCTCCCACCTCCAGTTTCCCTGGCTTCTCAGAGCCACCATGAGAAGCCCCCTGAGGTCACCTGCACAAGTCGAGGGAACCCAGGGTTTCCTGCCTCAACCCGGGAAAGACCTCGAGAGACCTTCTTCAACACGTCTCGAGGCCAGATGCCCTCCCCTACCATGGCTCGGGAGCAATGACGCGCTCCCCTCGCCACTCGCATGGAGACCCGGCTTCCCTGGCGCCCCACGTGAGGCTCACTGACCTCGCCGTCGTACCTCGTGAGAAACCGCACACTGGGGCCGCCGCTCGAGAACAACCCCGAGATTCCCCCGTCATCGAGAGATGAGGGCCTTCGTCTCCTGCATGGCCTCGAGACCAATCTCGCGACCTCTCTCCAAACGCCTCAGGAGGCTTGACTCCCTTGAGTCCACCCAGTGAGCTCCAAGAGATACCCGTCGCGATTCGAGAGCAGAGCGGGGTTCTTTGCTTCCACTCGAGATGAATGCCTGTCTCCCCGGGTGCGTCTGGAATGCAACCCCGAGATCCCTGTCGCCCCTGGAGAGGAACGTTGGCTTCTGGACACAAGCCTAGATGAGGTCTATTGGCCCTGCAGTCACTCGAGAGCAATCCCCAGCTTTCCTTCGCAACTCGAATGGAAGATTGGACTTGCCTGGGCCAACACAAGAGGCAGCCTGAATTCCCCGTCGTAACTCGAGAATCCCGCCGTAACTCGAGAAAAACCACGTGGCTCCCCCGTCCTCGCAAGATGAAGCCCTTTCCCGCTACAGCGCCTCAGGAGAAGTCCCACGTTAGGAATTGGAGGTCGAAAGGGCACTTGGCACCCTTGATGCGACCCACAAAGTTCCCCGAAATCCCGGTCTCCCTCGAGAGGAACACTGAGGTTTCCCGGCACCCCCTCCTCTGAGCCCTTTCTCCCCTCCTGATCTGGACAGGAGGGTCGACTCCCCTGCTTTGTCTGGAAGGGGTTCCCGACCTTCCGGTCGCACCTCAGGATGAGGCCGGTCTCACGAAGACATTCCAGACGTGGCCTCGTGGGTGGTTCCACATTCCGTAGGACCCCGATTTCCCGGTCCCCTCTTGATAGGAACCCGATGCCCGGACACCTCTCCGAACTCCACCCGGTGAATGCAGTCAACACGAAGGGGCAGTTTTTTCCGTGCATCGTTCGGAAAAACCCCAGGTTCCAAATACAGCTCGACAAGCGGCCTCTCTCCCCGGGGACATCTCGAGAGGCAAGCGGAGTTCCATGCCTCAACCCAAGACGAGGCCTGACTCTCCTGTCCCCAGTCTGCAGGGACCCTGCGATCGGAGTCTGAAATCAGAGGTACCCTGCGGTTCCTGCCTCACCTGGAGATGAGGCCCTCTTCCAATGCACCAAACCCAGTGGAGTCCCGAGAGGCCCCTCCCACCTCCAGTTTCCCTGGCTTCTCAGAGCCACCATGAGAAGCCCCCTGAGGTCACCTGCACAAGTCGAGGGAACCCAGGGTTTCCTGCCTCAACCCGGGAAAGACCTCGAGAGACCTTCTTCAACACGTCTCGAGGCCAGATGCCCTCCCCTACCATGGCTCGGGAGCAATGACGCGCTCCCCTCGCCACTCGCATGGAGACCCGGCTTCCCTGGCGCCCCACGAGAGGCTCACTGACCTCGCCGTCGTACCTCGTGAGAAACCGCACACTGGGGCCGCCGCTCGAGAACAACCCCGAGATGCCCCCGTCATCGAGAGATGAGGGCCTTCGTCTCCTGCATGGCCTCGAGACCAATCTCGCGACCTCTCTCCAAACGCCTCAGGAGGCTTGACTCCCTTGAGTCCACCCAGTGAGCTCCAAGAGATACCCGTCGCGATTCGAGAGCAGAGCGGGGTTCTTTGCTGCCACTCGAGATGAATGCCTGTCTCCCCGGGTGCGTCTGGAATGCAACCCCGAGATCCCTGTCGCCCCTGGAGAGGAACATTGGCTTCTGGACACAAGCCTAGATGAGGTCTATTGGCCCTGCAGTCACTCGAGAGCAATCCCCAGCTTTCCTTCGCAACTCGAAGGGAAGATTGGACTTGCCTGGGCCAACACAAGAGGCAGCCTGAATTCCCCGTGTAACTCGAGAATCCCGCCGTAACTCGAGAAAAACCACGTGGCTCCCCCGTCCTCGCAAGATGAAGCCCTTTCCCGCTACAGCGCCTCAGGAGAAGTCCCACGTGAGGAATTGGAGGTCGAAAGGGCACTTGGCACCCTTGATGCGACCCACAAAGTTCCCCGAAATCCGGTCTCCCTCGAGAGGAACACTGAGGTTTCCCGGCACCCCCTCCTCTGAGCCCTTTCTCCCCTCCTGATCTGGACAGGAGGGTCGACTCCCCTGCTTTGTCTGGAAGGGGTTCCCGACCTTCCGGTCGCACCTCAGGATGAGGCCGGTCTCACGAAGACATTCCAGACGTGGCCTCGTAGGTGGTTCCACATTCCGTAGGACCCCGATTTCCCGGTCCCCTCTTGATAGGAACCCGGTGCCCGGACACCTCTCCGAACTCCACCCGGTGAATGCAGTCCACACGAAGGGGCCGTTTCTTTCCGTGCATCGTTCGGAAAAAACCCCAGGTTCCAAATACAGCTCGACCAGTGGCCTCTCTCCCCGGGGACATCTCGAGAGGCAAGCGGAGTTCCATGCCTCAGCCCAAGACGAGGCCTGACTCTCCTGTCCCCAGTCTGCAGGGACCCTGCGATCGGAGTCTGAAATCAGAGGTACCCTGCGGTTCCTGCCTCACCTGGAGATGAGGCCCTCTTCCAATGCACCAAACCCAGTGGAGTCCCGAGAGGCCCCTCCCACCCTCCAGTTTCCCTGGCTTCTCAGAGCCACCATGAGAAGCCCCCTGAGGTCACCTGCACAAGTCGAGGGAACCCAGGGTTTCCTGCCTCAACCCGGGAAAGACCTCGAGAGACCTTCTTCAACACGTCTCGAGGCCAGATCCCCTCCCCTACCATGGCTCGGGAGCAATGACGCGCTCCCCTCGCCACTCGCATGGAGACCCGGCTTCCCTGGCGCCCCACGAGAGGCTCACTGACCTCGCCGTCGTGCCTCGTGAGAAACCGCACACTGGGGCCGCCGCTCGAGAACAACCCCGAGATGCCCCCGTCATCGAGAGATGAGAGCCTTCGTCTCCTGCATGGCCTCGAGACCAATCTCGCGACCGCTCTCCAAACGCCTCAGGAGGCTTGACTCCCATGAGTCCACCCAGTAAGCTCCAAGAGATAGCCGTCGCGACTCGAGAGCAGAGCGAGGTTCTTTGCTTCCACTCGAGATGAATACCTGTCTCCCCGGGTGCGTCACAGATGCAACCCCGAGATCCCTGTCGCCCCTGGAGAGGAACATTGGCTTCTGGACACAAGCCTAGATGGGGTCTATTGGCCCTGCAGTCACTCGAGAGCAATCCCCAGCTCTCCTTCGCAACTCGAATGGAAGATTGGACTTGCCTGGGCCAACACAAGAGGCAGCCTGAATTCCCCGTCGTAACTCGAGAATCCCGCCGTAACTCGAGAAAAACCACGTGGCTCCCCCGTCCTCGCAAGATGAAGCCCTTTCCCGCTACAGCGCCTCAGGAGAAGTCCCACGTTAGGAATTGGAGGTCGAAAGGGCACTTGGCACCCTTGATGCGACCCACAAAGTTCCCCGAAATCCCGGTCTCCCTCGAGAGGAACACTGAGGTTTCCCGGCACCCCCTCCTCTGAGCCCTTTCTCCCCTCCTGATCTGGACAGGAGGGTCGACTCCCCTGCTTTGTCTGGAAGGGGTTCCCGACCTTCCGGTCGCACCTCAGGATGAGGCCGGTCTCACGAAGACATTCCAGACGTGGCCTCGTGGGTGGTTCCACATTCCGTAGGACCCCGATTTCCCGGTCCCCTCTTGGTAGGAACCCGATGCCCGGACACCCCTCCGAACTCCACCCGGTGAATGCAGTCAACACGAAGGGGCAGTTTCTTTCCGTGCATCGTTCGGAAAAAACCCCAGGTTCCAAATACAGCTCGACAAGTGGCCTCTCTCCCCAGGGACATCTCGAGAGGCAAGCGGAGTTCCATGCCTCAACCCAAGACGAGGCCTGACTCTCCTGTCCCCAGTCTGCAGGGACCCTGCGATCGGGGTCTGAAATCAGAGGTACCCTGCGGTTCCTGCCTCACCTGGAGATGAGGCCCTCTTCCAATGCACCAAACCCAGTGGAGTCCCGAGAGGCCCCTCCCACCTCCAGTTTCCCTGGCTTCTCAGAGCCACCATGAGAAGCCCCCTGAGGTCACCTGCACAAGTCGAGGGAACCCAGGGTTTCCTGCCTCAACCCGGGAAAGACCTCGAGAGACCTTCTTCAACGCGTCTCGAGGGCCAGATTCCCTCCCCTACCATGGCTCGGGAGCAATGACGCGCTCCCCCTCGCCACTCGCATGGAGACCCGACTTCCCTGGCGCCCCACGAGAGGCTCACTGACCTCGCCGTCGTACCTCGTGAGAAACCGCACACTGGGGCCGCCGCTCGAGAACAACCCCGAGATGCCCCCGTCATCGAGAGATGAGGGCCTTCGTCTCCTGCATGGCCTAGAGACCAATCTCGCGACCTCTCTCCAAACGCCTCAGGAGGCTTGACTCCCTTGAGTCCACCCAGTGAGCTCCAAGAGATACCCGTCGCGACTCGAGAGCAGAGCGGGGTTCTTTGCTTCCACTCGAGGTGAATGCCTGTCTCCCCGGGTGCGTCTGGAATGCAACCCCGAGATCCCTGTCGCCCCTGGAGAGGAACATTGGCTTCTGGACACAAGCCTAGATGAGGTCTATTGGCCCTGCAGTCACTCGAGAGCAATCCCCAGCTTTCCTTCGCAACTCGAATGGAAGATTGGACTTGCCTGGGCCAACACAAGAGGCAGCCTGAATTCCCCGTCGTAACTCGAGAATCCCGCCGTAACTCGAGAAAAACCACGTGGCTCCCCCGTCCTCGCAAGATGAAGCCCTTTCCCGCTACAGCGCCTCAGGAGAAGTCCCACGTTAGGAATTGGAGGTCGAAAGGGCACTTGGCACCCTTGATGCGACCCACAAAGTTCCCCGAAATCCCGGTCTCCCTCGAGAGGAACACTGAGGTTTCCCGGCACCCCCTCCTCTGAGCCCTTTCTCCCCACTGATCTGGACAGGAGGGTCGACTCACCTGCTTTGTCTGGAAGGGGTTCCCGACCTTCCGGTCGCACCTCAGGATGAGGCCGGTCTCACGAAGACATTCCAGACGTGGCCTCGTGGGTGGTTCCACATTCCGTAGGACCCCGATTTCCCGGTCCCCTCTTGATAGGAACCCGATGCCCGGACACCTCTCCGAACTCCACCCGGTGAATGCAGTCAACACGAAGGGGCAGTTTCTTTCCGTGCATCGTTCGGAAAAAACCCCAGGTTCCAAATACAGCTCGACAAGTGGCCTCTCTCCCCGGGGACATCTCGAGAGGCAAGCGGAGTTCCATGCCTCAACCCAAGACGAGGCCTGACTCTCCTGTCCCCAGTCTGCAGGGACCCTGCGATCGGAGTCTGAAATCAGAGGTACCCTGCGGTTCCTGCCTCACCTGGAGATGAGGCCCTCTTCCAATGCACCAAACCCAGTGGAGTCCCGAGAGGCCCCTCCCACCTCCAGTTTCCCTGGCTTCTCAGAGCCACCATGAGAAGCCCCCTGAGGTCACCTGCACAAGTCGAGGGAACCCAGGGTTTCCTGCCTCAACCCGGGAAAGACCTCGAGAGACCTTCTTCAACACGTCTCGAGGCCAGATGCCCCTACCATGGCTCGGGAGCAATGACGCGCTCCCCTCGCCACTCGCATGGAGACCCGGCTTCCCTGGCGCCCCACGAGAGGCTCACTGACCTCGCCGTCGTACCTCGTGAGAAACCGCACACTGGGGCCGCCGCTCGAGAACAACCCCGAGATGCCCCCGTCATCGAGAGATGAGGGCCTTCGTCTCCTGCATGGCCTCGAGACCAATCTCGCGACCTCTCTCCAAACGCCTCAGGAGGCTTGACTCCCTTGAGTCCACCCAGTGAGCTCCAAGAGATACCCGTCGCGACTCGAGAGCAGAGCGGGGTTCTTTGCTTCCACTCGAGATGAATGCCTGTCTCCCCGGGTGCGTCTGGAATGCAACCCCGAGATCCCTGTCGCCCCTGGAGAGGAACATTGGCTTCTGGACACAAGCCTAGATGAGGTCTATTGGCCCTGCAGTCACTCGAGAGCAATCCCCAGCTTTCCTTCGCAACTCGAATGGAAGATTGGACTTGCCTGGGCCAACACAAGAGGCAGCCTGAATTCCCCGTCGTAACTCGAGAATCCCGCCGTAACTCGAGAAAAACCACGTGGCTCCCCCGTCCTCGCAAGATGAAGCCCTTTCCCGCTACAGCGCCTCAGGAGAAGTCCCACGTTAGGAATTGGAGGTCGAAAGGGCACTTGGCACCCTTGATGCGACCCACAAAGTTCCCCGAAATCCCGGTCTCCCTCGAGAGGAACACTGAGGTTTCCCGGCACCCCCTCCTCTGAGCCCTTTCTCCCCTCCTGATCTGGACAGGAGGGTCGACTCCCCTGCTTTGTCTGGAAGGGGTTCCCGACCTTCCGGTCGCACCTCAGGATGAGGCCGGTCTCACGAAGACATTCCAGACGTGGCCTCGTGGGTGGTTCCACATTCCGTAGGACCCCGATTTCCCGGTCCCCTCTTGATAGGAACCCGATGCCCGGACACCTCTCCGAACTCCACCCGGTGAATGCAGTCAACACGAAGGGGCAGTTTTTTCCGTGCATCGTTCGGAAAAACCCCAGGTTCCAAATACAGCTCGACAAGTGGCCTCTCTCCCCGGGGACATCTCGAGAGGCAAGCGGAGTTCCATGCCTCAACCCAAGACGAGGCCTGACTCTCCTGTCCCCAGTCTGCAGGGACCCTGCGATCGGAGTCTGAAATCAGAGGTACCCTGCGGTTCCTGCCTCACCTGGAGATGAGGCCCTCTTCCAATGCACCAAACCCAGTGGAGTCCCGAGAGGCCCCTCCCACCTCCAGTTTCCCTGGCTTCTCAGAGCCACCATGAGAAGCCCCCTGAGGTCACCTGCACAAGTCGAGGGAACCCAGGGTTTCCTGCCTCAACCCGGGAAAGACCTCGAGAGACCTTCTTCAACACGTCTCGAGGCCAGATGCCCTCCCCTACCATGGCTCGGGAGCAATGACGCGCTCCCCCTCGCCACTCGCATGGAGACCCGGCTTCCCTGGCGCCCCACGAGAGGCTCACTGACCTCGCCGTCGTACCTCGTGAGAAACCGCACACTGGGGCCGCCGCTCGAGAACAACCCCGAGATGCCCCCGTCATCGAGAGATGAGGGCCTTCGTCTCCTGCGTGGCCTCGAGACCAATCTCGCGACCTCTCTCCAAACGCCTCAGGAGGCTTGACTCCCTTGAGTCCACCCAGTGAGCTCCAAGAGATACCCGTCGCGACTCGAGAGCAGAGCGGGGTTCTTTGCTTCCACTCGAGATGAATGCCTGTCTCCCCGGGTGCGTCTGGAATGCAACCCCGAGATCCCTGTCGCCCCTGGAGAGGAACATTGGCTTCTGGACACAAGCCTAGATGAGGTCTATTGGCCCTGCAGTCACTCGAGAGCAATCCCCAGCTTTCCTTCGCAACTCGAATGGAAGATTGGACTTGCCTGGGCCAACACAAGAGGCAGCCTGAATTCCCCGTCGTAACTCGAGAATCCCGCCGTAACTCGAGAAAAACCACGTGGCTCCCCCGTCCTCGCAAGATGAAGCCCTTTCCCGCTACAGCGCCTCAGGAGAAGTCCCACGTTAGGAATTGGAGGTCGAAAGGGCACTTGGCACCCTTGATGCGACCCACAAAGTTCCCCGAAATCCCGGTCTCCCTCGAGAGGAACACTGAGGTTTCCCGGCACCCCCTCCTCTGAGCCCTTTCTCCCCTCCTGATCTGGACAGGAGGGTCGACTCCCCTGCTTTGTCTGGAAGGGGTTCCCGACCTTCCGGTCGCACCTCAGGATGAGGCCGGTCTCACGAAGACATTCCAGACGTGGCCTCGTGGGTGGTTCCACATTCCGTAGGACCCCGATTTCCCGGTCCCCTCTTGATAGGAACCCGATGCCCGGACACCTCTCCGAACTCCACCCGGTGAATGCAGTCAACACGAAGGGGCAGGTTTTTTCCGTGCATCGTTCGGAAAAACCCCAGGTTCCAAATACAGCTCGACAAGTGGCCTCTCTCCCCGGGGACATCTCGAGAGGCAAGCGGAGTTCCATGCCTCAACCCAAGACGAGGCCTGACTCTCCTGTCCCCAGTCTGCAGGGACCCTGCGATCGGAGTCTGAAATCAGAGGTACCCTGCGGTTCCTGCCTCACCTGGAGATGAGGCCCTCTTCCAATGCACCAAACCCAGTGGAGTCCCGAGAGGCCCCTCCCACCTCCAGTTTCCCTGGCTTCTCAGAGCCACCATGAGAAGCCCCCTGAGGTCACCTGCACAAGTCGAGGGAACCCAGGGTTTCCTGCCTCAACCCGGGAAAGACCTCGAGAGACCTTCTTCAACACGTCTCGAGGCCAGATGCCCTCCCCTACCATGGCTCGGGAGCAATGACGCGCTCCCCCTCGCCACTCGCATGGAGACCCGGCTTCCCTGGCGCCCCACGAGAGGCTCACTGACCTCGCCGTCGTACCTCGTGAGAAACCGCACACTGGGGCCGCCGCTCGAGAACAACCCCGAGATGCCCCCGTCATCGAGAGATGAGGGCCTTCGTCTCCTGCATGGCCTCGAGACCAATCTCGCGACCTCTCTCCAAACGCCTCAGGAGGCTTGACTCCCTTGAGTCCACCCAGTGAGCTCCAAGAGATACCCGTCGCGACTCGAGAGCAGAGCGGGGTTCTTTGCTTCCACTCGAGATGAATGCCTGTCTCCCCGGGTGCGTCTGGAATGCAACCCCGAGATCCCTGTCGCCCCTGGAGAGGAACATTGGCTTCTGGACACAAGCCTAGATGAGGTCTATTGGCCCTGCAGTCACTCGAGAGCAATCCCCAGCTTTCCTTCGCAACTCGAATGGAAGATTGGACTTGCCTGGGCCAACACAAGAGGCAGCCTGAATTCCCCGTCGTAACTCGAGAATCCCGCCGTACCTCGAGAAAAACCACGTGGCTCCCCCGTCCTCGCAAGATGAAGCCCTTTCCCGCTACAGCGCCTCAGGAGAAGTCCCACGTTAGGAATTGGAGGTCGAAAGGGCACTTGGCACCCTTGATGCGACCCACAAAGTTCCCCGAAATCCCGGTCTCCCTCGAGAGGAACACTGAGGTTTCCCGGCACCCCCTCCTCTGAGCCCTTTCTCCCCTCCTGATCTGGACAGGAGGGTCGACTCCCCTGCTTTGTCTGGAAGGGGTTCCCGACCTTCCGGTCGCACCTCAGGATGAGGCCGGTCTCACGAAGACATTCCAGACGTGGCCTCGTGGGTGGTTCCACATTCCGTAGGACCCCGATTTCCCGGTCCCCTCTTGATAGGAACCCGATGCCCGGACACCTCTCCGAACTCCACCCGGTGAATGCAGTCAACACGAAGGGGCAGGTTTTTTCCGTGCATCGTTCGGAAAAACCCCAGGTTCCAAATACAGCTCGACAAGTGGCCTCTCTCCCCGGGGACATCTCGAGAGGCAAGCGGAGTTCCATGCCTCAACCCAAGACGAGGCCTGACTCTCCTGTCCCCAGTCTGCAGGGACCCTGCGATCGGAGTCTGAAATCAGAGGTACCCTGCGGTTCCTGCCTCACCTGGAGATGAGGCCCTCTTCCAATGCACCAAACCCAGTGGAGTCCCGAGAGGCCCCTCCCACCTCCAGTTTCCCTGGCTTCTCAGAGCCACCATGAGAAGCCCCCTGAGGTCACCTGCACAAGTCGAGGGAACCCAGGGTTTCCTGCCTCAACCCGGGAAAGACCTCGAGAGACCTTCTTCAACACGTCTCGAGGCCAGATGCCCTCCCCTACCATGGCTCGGGAGCAATGACGCGCTCCCCCTCGCCACTCGCATGGAGACCCGGCTTCCCTGGCGCCCCACGAGAGGCTCACTGACCTCGCCGTCGTACCTCGTGAGAAACCGCACACTGGGGCCGCCGCTCGAGAACAACCCCGAGATGCCCCCGTCATCGAGAGATGAGGGCCTTCGTCTCCTGCATGGCCTCGAGACCAATCTCGCGACCTCTCTCCAAACGCCTCAGGAGGCTTGACTCCCTTGAGTCCACCCAGTGAGCTCCAAGAGATACCCGTCGCGACTCGAGAGCAGAGCGGGGTTCTTTGCTTCCACTCGAGATGAATGCCTGTCTCCCCGGGTGCGTCTGGAATGCAACCCCGAGATCCCTGTCGCCCCTGGAGAGGAACATTGGCTTCTGGACACAAGCCTAGATGAGGTCTATTGGCCCTGCAGTCACTCGAGAGCAATCCCCAGCTCTCCTTCGCAACTCGAATGGAAGATTGGACTTGCCTGGGCCAACACAAGAGGCAGCCTGAATTCCCCGTCGTAACTCGAGAATCCCGCCGTAACTCGAGAAAAACCACGTGGCTCCCCCGTCCTCGCAAGATGAAGCCCTTTCCCGCTACAGCGCCTCAGGAGAAGTCCCACGTTAGGAATTGGAGGTCGAAAGGGCACTTGGCACCCTTGATGCGACCCACAAAGTTCCCCGAAATCCCGGTCTCCCTCGAGAGGAACACTGAGGTTTCCCGGCACCCCCTCCTCTGAGCCCTTTCTCCCCTCCTGATCTGGACAGGAGGGTCGACTCCCCTGCTTTGTCTGGAAGGGGTTCCCGACCTTCCGGTCGCACCTCAGGATGAGGCCGGTCTCACGAAGACATTCCAGACGTGGCCTCGTGGGTGGTTCCACATTCCGTAGGACCCCGATTTCCCGGTCCCCTCTTGATAGGAACCCGATGCCCGGACACCTCTCCGAACTCCACCCGGTGAATGCAGTCAACACGAAGGGGCAGGTTTTTTCCGTGCATCGTTCGGAAAAACCCCAGGTTCCAAATACAGCTCGACAAGTGGCCTCTCTCCCCGGGGACATCTCGAGAGGCAAGCGGAGTTCCATGCCTCAACCCAAGACGAGGCCTGACTCTCCTGTCCCCAGTCTGCAGGGACCCTGCGATCGGAGTCTGAAATCAGAGGTACCCTGCGGTTCCTGCCTCACCTGGAGATGAGGCCCTCTTCCAATGCACCAAACCCAGTGGAGTCCCGAGAGGCCCCTCCCACCCTCCAGTTTCCCTGGCTTCTCAGAGCCACCATGAGAAGCCCCCTGAGGTCACCTGCACAAGTCGAGGGAACCCAGGGTTTCCTGCCTCAACCCGGGAAAGACCTCGAGAGACCTTCTTCAACACGTCTCGAGGCCAGATGCCCTCCCCTACCATGGCTCGGGAGCAATGACGCGCTCCCCTCGCCACTCGCATGGAGACCCGGCTTCCCTGGCGCCCCACCAGAGGCTCACTGACCTCGCCGTCGTACCTCGTGAGAAACCGCACACTGGGGCCGCCCCTCGAGAACAACCCCGAGATGCCCCCGTCATCGCGAGATGAGGGCCTTCGTCTCCTGCGTGGCCTCGAGACCAATCTCGCGACCTCTCTCCAAACGCCTCAGGAGGCTTGACTCCCTTGAGTCCACCCAGTGAGCTCCAAGAGATACCCGTCGCGACTCGAGAGCAGAGCGGGGTTCTTTGCTTCCACTCGAGATGAATGCCTGTCTCCCCGGGTGCGTCTGGAATGCAACCCCGAGATCCCTGTCGCCCCTGGAGAGGAACATTGGCTTCTGGACACAAGCCTAGATGAGGTCTATTGGCCCTGCAGTCACTCGAGAGCAATCCCCAGCTTTCCTTCGCAACTCGAATGGAAGATTGGACTTGCCTGGGCCAACACAAGAGGCAGCCTGAATTCCCCGTCGTAACTCGAGAATCCCGCCGTAACTCGAGAAAAACCACGTGGCTCCCCCGTCCTCGCAAGATGAAGCCCTTTCCCGCTACAGCGCCTCAGGAGAAGTCCCACGTTAGGAATTGGAGGTCGAAAGGGCACTTGGCACCCTTGATGCGACCCACAAAGTTCCCCGAAATCCCGGTCTCCCTCGAGAGGAACACTGAGGTTTCCCGGCACCCCCTCCTCTGAGCCCTTTCTCCCCTCCTGATCTGGACAGGAGGGTCGACTCCCCTGCTTTGTCTGGAAGGGGTTCCCGACCTTCCGGTCGCACCTCAGGATGAGGCCGGTCTCACGAAGACATTCCAGACGTGGCCTCGTGGGTGGTTCCACATTCCGTAGGACCCCGATTTCCCGGTCCCCTCTTGATAGGAACCCGATGCCCGGACACCTCTCCGAACTCCACCCGGTGAATGCAGTCAACACGAAGGGGCAGTTTCTTTCCGTGCATCGTTCGGAAAAACCCCAGGTTCCAAATACAGCTCGACAAGTGGCCTCTCTCCCCGGGGACATCTCGAGAGGCAAGCGGAGTTCCATGCCTCAACCCAAGACGAGGCCTGACTCTCCTGTCCCCAGTCTGCAGGGACCCTGCGATCGGAGTCTGAAATCAGAGGTACCCTGCGGTTCCTGCCTCACCTGGAGATGAGGCCCTCTTCCAATGCACCAAACCCAGTGGAGTCCCGAGAGGCCCCTCCCACCTCCGGTTTCCCTGGCTTCTCAGAGCCACCATGAGAAGCCCCCTGAGGTCACCTGCACAAGTCGAGGGAACCCAGGGTTTCCTGCCTCAACCCGGGAAAGACCTCGAGAGACCTTCTTCAACACGTCTCGAGGCCAGATGCCCTCCCCTACCATGGCTCGGGAGCAATGACGCGCTCCCCCTCGCCACTCGCATGGAGACCCGGCTTCCCTGGCGCCCCACGAGAGGCTCACTGACCTCGCCGTCGTACCTCGTGAGAAACCGCACACTGGGGCCGCCGCTCGAGAACAACCCCGAGATGCCCCCGTCATCGAGAGATGAGGGCCTTCGTCTCCTGCATGGCCTCGAGACCAATCTCGCGACCTCTCTCCAAACGCCTCAGGAGGCTTGACTCCCTTGAGTCCACCCAGTGAGCTCCAAGAGATACCCGTCGCGACTCGAGAGCAGAGCGGGGTTCTTTGCTTCCACTCGAGATGAATGCCTGTCTCCCCGGGTGCGTCTGGAATGCAACCCCGAGATCCCTGTCGCCCCTGGAGAGGAACATTGGCTTCTGGACACAAGCCTAGATGAGGTCTATTGGCCCTGCAGTCACTCGAGAGCAATCCCCAGCTTTCCTTCGCAACTCGAATGGAAGATTGGACTTGCCTGGGCCAACACAAGAGGCAGCCTGAATTCCCCGTCGTAACTCGAGAATCCCGCCGTAACTCGAGAAAAACCACGTGGCTCCCCCGTCCTCGCAAGATGAAGCCCTTTCCCGCTACAGCGCCTCAGGAGAAGTCCCACGTTAGGAATTGGAGGTCGAAAGGGCACTTGGCACCCTTGATGCGACCCACAAAGTTCCCCGAAATCCCGGTCTCCCTCGAGAGGAACACTGAGGTTTCCCGGCACCCCCTCCTCTGAGCCCTTTCTCCCCTCCTGATCTGGACAGGAGGGTCGACTCCCCTGCTTTGTCTGGAAGGGGTTCCCGACCTTCCGGTCGCACCTCAGGATGAGGCCGGTCTCACGAAGACATTCCAGACGTGGCCTCGTGGGTGGTTCCACATTCCGTAGGACCCCGATTTCCCGGTCCCCTCTTGATAGGAACCCGATGCCCGGACACCTCTCCGAACTCCACCCGGTGAATGCAGTCAACACGAAGGGGCAGTTTCTTTCCGTGCATCGTTCGGAAAAACCCCAGGTTCCAAATACAGCTCGACAAGTGGCCTCTCTCCCCGGGGACATCTCGAGAGGCAAGCGGAGTTCCATGCCTCAACCCAAGACGAGGCCTGACTCTCCTGTCCCCAGTCTGCAGGGACCCTGCGATCGGAGTCTGAAATCAGAGGTACCCTGCGGTTCCTGCCTCACCTGGAGATGAGGCCCTCTTCCAATGCACCAAACCCAGTGGAGTCCCGAGAGGCCCCTCCCACCTCCGGTTTCCCTGGCTTCTCAGAGCCACCATGAGAAGCCCCCTGAGGTCACCTGCACAAGTCGAGGGAACCCAGGGTTTCCTGCCTCAACCCGGGAAAGACCTCGAGAGACCTTCTTCAACACGTCTCGAGGCCAGATGCCCTCCCCTACCATGGCTCGGGAGCAATGACGCGCTCCCCCTCGCCACTCGCATGGAGACCCGGCTTCCCTGGCGCCCCACGAGAGGCTCACTGACCTCGCCGTCGTACCTCGTGAGAAACCGCACACTGGGGCCGCCGCTCGAGAACAACCCCGAGATGCCCCCGTCATCGAGAGATGAGGGCCTTCGTCTCCTGCATGGCCTCGAGACCAATCTCGCGACCTCTCTCCAAACGCCTCAGGAGGCTTGACTCCCTTGAGTCCACCCAGTGAGCTCCAAGAGATACCCGTCGCGACTCGAGAGCAGAGCGGGGTTCTTTGCTTCCACTCGAGATGAATGCCTGTCTCCCCGGGTGCGTCTGGAATGCAACCCCGAGATCCCTGTCGCCCCTGGAGAGGAACATTGGCTTCTGGACACAAGCCTAGATGAGGTCTATTGGCCCTGCAGTCACTCGAGAGCAATCCCCAGCTTTCCTTCGCAACTCGAATGGAAGATTGGACTTGCCTGGGCCAACACAAGAGGCAGCCTGAATTCCCCGTCGTAACTCGAGAATCCCGCCGTAACTCGAGAAAAACCACGTGGCTCCCCCGTCCTCGCAAGATGAAGCCCTTTCCCGCTACAGCGCCTCAGGAGAAGTCCCACGTGAGGAATTGGAGGTCGAAAGGGCACTTGGCACCCTTGATGCGACCCACAAAGTTCCCCGAAATCCCGGTCTCCCTCGAGAGGAACACTGAGGTTTCCCGGCACCCCCTCCTCTGAGCCCTTTCTCCCCTCCTGATCTGGACAGGAGGGTCGACTCCCCTGCTTTGTCTGGAAGGGGTTCCCGACCTTCCGGTCGCACCTCAGGATGAGGCCGGTCTCACGAAGACATTCCAGACGTGGCCTCGTGGGTGGTTCCACATTCCGTAGGACCCCGATTTCCCGGTCCCCTCTTGATAGGAACCCGATGCCCGGACACCTCTCCGAACTCCACCCGGTGAATGCAGTCAACACGAAGGGGCAGTTTCTTTCCGTGCATCGTTCGGAAAAACCCCAGGTTCCAAATACAGCTCGACAAGTGGCCTCTCTCCCCGGGGACATCTCGAGAGGCAAGCGGAGTTCCATGCCTCAACCCAAGACGAGGCCTGACTCTCCTGTCCCCAGTCTGCAGGGACCCTGCGATCGGAGTCTGAAATCAGAGGTACCCTGCGGTTCCTGCCTCACCTGGAGATGAGGCCCTCTTCCAATGCACCAAACCCAGTGGAGTCCCGAGAGGCCCCTCCCACCTCCGGTTTCCCTGGCTTCTCAGAGCCACCATGAGAAGCCCCCTGAGGTCACCTGCACAAGTCGAGGGAACCCAGGGTTTCCTGCCTCAACCCGGGAAAGACCTCGAGAGACCTTCTTCAACACGTCTCGAGGCCAGATGCCCTCCCCTACCATGGCTCGGGAGCAATGACGCGCTCCCCTCGCCACTCGCATGGAGACCCGGCTTCCCTGGCGCCCCACGAGAGGCTCACTGACCTCGCCGTCGTACCTCGTGAGAAACCGCACACTGGGGCCGCCGCTCGAGAACAACCCCGAGATGCCCCCGTCATCGAGAGATGAGGGCCTTCGTCTCCTGCATGGCCTCGAGACCAATCTCGCGACCGCTCTCCAAACGCCTCAGGAGGCTTGACTCCCTTGAGTCCACCCAGTGAGCTCCAAGAGATACCCGTCGCGACTCGAGAGCAGAGCGGGGTTCTTTGCTTCCACTCGAGATGAATGCCTGTCTCCCCGGGTGCGTCTGGAATGCAACCCCGAGATCCCTGTCGCCCCTGGAGAGGAACATTGGCTTCTGGACACAAGCCTAGATGAGGTCTATTGGCCCTGCAGTCACTCGAGAGCAATCCCCAGCTCTCCTTCGCAACTCGAATGGAAGATTGGACTTGCCTGGGCCAACACAAGAGGCAGCCTGAATTCCCCGTCGTAACTCGAGAATCCCGCCGTAACTCGAGAAAAACCACGTGGCTCCCCCGTCCTCGCAAGATGAAGCCCTTTCCCGCTACAGCGCCTCAGGAGAAGTCCCACGTGAGGAATTGGAGGTCGAAAGGGCACTTGGCACCCTTGATGCGACCCACAAAGTTCCCCGGAATCCCGGTCTCCCTCGAGAGGAACACTGAGGTTTCCCGGCACCCCCTCCTCTGAGCCCTTTCTCCCCTCCTGATCTGGACAGGAGGGTCGACTCCCCTGCTTTGTCTGGAAGGGGTTCCCGACCTTCCGGTCGCACCTCAGGATGAGGCCGGTCTCACGAAGACATTCCAGACGTGGCCTCGTGGGTGGTTCCACATTCCGTAGGACCCCGATTTCCCGGTCCCCTCTTGATAGGAACCCGATGCCCGGACACCTCTCCGAACTCCACCCGGTGAATGCAGTCAACACGAAGGGGCAGTTTCTTTCCGTGCATCGTTCGGAAAAACCCCAGGTTCCAAATACAGCTCGACAAGTGGCCTCTCTCCCCGGGGACATCTCGAGAGGCAAGCGGAGTTCCATGCCTCAACCCAAGACGAGGCCTGACTCTCCTGTCCCCAGTCTGCAGGGACCCTGCGATCGGAGTCTGAAATCAGAGGTACCCTGCGGTTCCTGCCTCACCTGGAGATGAGGCCCTCTTCCAATGCACCAAACCCAGTGGAGTCCCGAGAGGCCCCTCCCACCTCCGGTTTCCCTGGCTTCTCAGAGCCACCATGAGAAGCCCCCTGAGGTCACCTGCACAAGTCGAGGGAACCCAGGGTTTCCTGCCTCAACCCGGGAAAGACCTCGAGAGACCTTCTTCAACACGTCTCGAGGCCAGATGCCCTCCCCTACCATGGCTCGGGAGCAATGACGCGCTCCCCCTCGCCACTCGCATGGAGACCCGGCTTCCCTGGCGCCCCACGAGAGGCTCACTGACCTCGCCGTCGTACCTCGTGAGAAACCGCACACTGGGGCCGCCGCTCGAGAACAACCCCGAGATGCCCCCGTCATCGAGAGATGAGGGCCTTCGTCTCCTGCATGGCCTCGAGACCAATCTCGCGACCTCTCTCCAAACGCCTCAGGAGGCTTGACTCCCTTGAGTCCACCCAGTGAGCTCCAAGAGATACCCGTCGCGACTCGAGAGCAGAGCGGGGTTCTTTGCTTCCACTCGAGATGAATGCCTGTCTCCCCGGGTGCGTCTGGAATGCAACCCCGAGATCCCTGTCGCCCCTGGAGAGGAACATTGGCTTCTGGACACAAGCCTAGATGAGGTCTATTGGCCCTGCAGTCACTCGAGAGCAATCCCCAGCTTTCCTTCGCAACTCGAATGGAAGATTGGACTTGCCTGGGCCAACACAAGAGGCAGCCTGAATTCCCCGTCGTAACTCGAGAATCCCGCCGTAACTCGAGAAAAACCACGTGGCTCCCCCGTCCTCGCAAGATGAAGCCCTTTCCCGCTACAGCGCCTCAGGAGAAGTCCCACGTTAGGAATTGGAGGTCGAAAGGGCACTTGGCACCCTTGATGCGACCCACAAAGTTCCCCGAAATCCCGGTCTCCCTCGAGAGGAACACTGAGGTTTCCCGGCACCCCCTCCTCTGAGCCCTTTCTCCCCTCCTGATCTGGACAGGAGGGTCGACTCCCTGCTTTGTCTGGAAGGGGTTCCCGACCTTCCGGTCGCACCTCAGGATGAGGCCGGTCTCACGAAGACATTCCAGACGTGGCCTCGTGGGTGGTTCCACATTCCGTAGGACCCCGATTTCCCGGTCCCCTCTTGATAGGAACCCGATGCCCGGACACCTCTCCGAACTCCACCCGGTGAATGCAGTCAACACGAAGGGGCAGTTTCTTTCCGTGCATCGTTCGGAAAAACCCCAGGTTCCAAATACAGCTCGACAAGTGGCCTCTCTCCCCGGGGACATCTCGAGAGGCAAGCGGAGTTCCATGCCTCAACCCAAGACGAGGCCTGACTCTCCTGTCCCCAGTCTGCAGGGACCCTGCGATCGGAGTCTGAAATCAGAGGTACCCTGCGGTTCCTGCCTCACCTGGAGATGAGGCCCTCTTCCAATGCACCAAACCCAGTGGAGTCCCGAGAGGCCCCTCCCACCTCCGGTTTCCCTGGCTTCTCAGAGCCACCATGAGAAGCCCCCTGAGGTCACCTGCACAAGTCGAGGGAACCCAGGGTTTCCTGCCTCAACCCGGGAAAGACCTCGAGAGACCTTCTTCAACACGTCTCGAGGCCAGATGCCCTCCCCTACCATGGCTCGGGAGCAATGACGCGCTCCCCTCGCCACTCGCATGGAGACCCGGCTTCCCTGGCGCCCCACGAGAGGCTCACTGACCTCGCCGTCGTACCTCGTGAGAAACCGCACACTGGGGCCGCCGCTCGAGAACAACCCCGAGATGCCCCCGTCATCGAGAGATGAGGGCCTTCGTCTCCTGCATGGCCTCGAGACCAATCTCGCGACCGCTCTCCAAACGCCTCAGGAGGCTTGACTCCCTTGAGTCCACCCAGTGAGCTCCAAGAGATACCCGTCGCGACTCGAGAGCAGAGCGGGGTTCTTTGCTTCCACTCGAGATGAATGCCTGTCTCCCCGGGTGCGTCTGGAATGCAACCCCGAGATCCCTGTCGCCCCTGGAGAGGAACATTGGCTTCTGGACACAAGCCTAGATGAGGTCTATTGGCCCTGCAGTCACTCGAGAGCAATCCCCAGCTCTCCTTCGCAACTCGAATGGAAGATTGGACTTGCCTGGGCCAACACAAGAGGCAGCCTGAATTCCCCGTCGTAACTCGAGAATCCCGCCGTAACTCGAGAAAAACCACGTGGCTCCCCCGTCCTCGCAAGATGAAGCCCTTCCCGCTACAGCGCCTCAGGAGAAGTCCCACGTTAGGAATTGGAGGTCGAAAGGGCACTTGGCACCCTTGATGCGACCCACAAAGTTCCCCGAAATCCCGGTCTCCCTCGAGAGGAACACTGAGGTTTCCCGGCACCCCCTCCTCTGAGCCCTTTCTCCCCTCCTGATCTGGACAGGAGGGTCGACTCCCCTGCTTTGTCTGGAAGGGGTTCCCGACCTTCCGGTCGCACCTCAGGATGAGGCCGGTCTCACGAAGACATTCCAGACGTGGCCTCGTGGGTGGTTCCACATTCCGTAGGACCCCGATTTCCCGGTCCCCTCTTGATAGGAACCCGATGCCCGGACACCTCTCCGAACTCCACCCGGTGAATGCAGTCAACACGAAGGGGCAGTTTCTTTCCGTGCATCGTTCGGAAAAACCCCAGGTTCCAAATACAGCTCGACAAGTGGCCTCTCTCCCCGGGGACATCTCGAGAGGCAAGCGGAGTTCCATGCCTCAACCCAAGACGAGGCCTGACTCTCCTGTCCCCAGTCTGCAGGGACCCTGCGATCGGAGTCTGAAATCAGAGGTACCCTGCGGTTCCTGCCTCACCTGGAGATGAGGCCCTCTTCCAATGCACCAAACCCAGTGGAGTCCCGAGAGGCCCCTCCCACCTCCGGTTTCCCTGGCTTCTCAGAGCCACCATGAGAAGCCCCCTGAGGTCACCTGCACAAGTCGAGGGAACCCAGGGTTTCCTGCCTCAACCCGGGAAAGACCTCGAGAGACCTTCTTCAACACGTCTCGAGGCCAGATGCCCTCCCCTACCATGGCTCGGGAGCAATGACGCGCTCCCCTCGCCACTCGCATGGAGACCCGGCTTCCCTGGCGCCCCACGAGAGGCTCACTGACCTCGCCGTCGTACCTCGTGAGAAACCGCACACTGGGGCCGCCGCTCGAGAACAACCCCGAGATGCCCCCGTCATCGAGAGATGAGGGCCTTCGTCTCCTGCATGGCCTCGAGACCAATCTCGCGACCGCTCTCCAAACGCCTCAGGAGGCTTGACTCCCTTGAGTCCACCCAGTGAGCTCCAAGAGATACCCGTCGCGACTCGAGAGCAGAGCGGGGTTCTTTGCTTCCACTCGAGATGAATGCCTGTCTCCCGGGTGCGTCTGGAATGCAACCCCGAGATCCCTGTCGCCCCTGGAGAGGAACATTGGCTTCTGGACACAAGCCTAGATGAGGTCTATTGGCCCTGCAGTCACTCGAGAGCAATCCCCAGCTCTCCTTCGCAACTCGAATGGAAGATTGGACTTGCCTGGGCCAACACAAGAGGCAGCCTGAATTCCCCGTCGTAACTCGAGAATCCCGCCGTAACTCGAGAAAAACCACGTGGCTCCCCCGTCCTCGCAAGATGAAGCCCTTTCCCGCTACAGCGCCTCAGGAGAAGTCCCACGTGAGGAATTGGAGGTCGAAAGGGCACTTGGCACCCTTGATGCGACCCACAAAGTTCCCCGAAATCCCGGTCTCCCTCGAGAGGAACACTGAGGTTTCCCGGCACCCCCTCCTCTGAGCCCTTTCTCCCCTCCTGATCTGGACAGGAGGGTCGACTCCCCTGCTTTGTCTGGAAGGGGTTCCCGACCTTCCGGTCGCACCTCAGGATGAGGCCGGTCTCACGAAGACATTCCAGACGTGGCCTCGTGGGTGGTTCCACATTCCGTAGGACCCCGATTTCCCGGTCCCCTCTTGATAGGAACCCGATGCCCGGACACCTCTCCGAACTCCACCCGGTGAATGCAGTCAACACGAAGGGGCAGTTTCTTTCCGTGCATCGTTCGGAAAACCCCAGGTTCCAAATACAGCTCGACAAGTGGCCTCTCTCCCCGGGGACATCTCGAGAGGCAAGCGGAGTTCCATGCCTCAACCCAAGACGAGGCCTGACTCTCCTGTCCCCAGTCTGCAGGGACCCTGCGATCGGAGTCTGAAATCAGAGGTACCCTGCGGTTCCTGCCTCACCTGGAGATGAGGCCCTCTTCCAATGCACCAAACCCAGTGGAGTCCCGAGAGGCCCCTCCCACCTCCGGTTTCCCTGGCTTCTCAGAGCCACCATGAGAAGCCCCCTGAGGTCACCTGCACAAGTCGAGGGAACCCAGGGTTTCCTGCCTCAACCCGGGAAAGACCTCGAGAGACCTTCTTCAACACGTCTCGAGGCCAGATGCCCTCCCCTACCATGGCTCGGGAGCAATGACGCGCTCCCCTCGCCACTCGCATGGAGACCCGGCTTCCCTGGCGCCCCACGAGAGGCTCACTGACCTCGCCGTCGTACCTCGTGAGAAACCGCACACTGGGGCCGCCGCTCGAGAACAACCCCGAGATGCCCCCGTCATCGAGAGATGAGGGCCTTCGTCTCCTGCATGGCCTCGAGACCAATCTCGCGACCTCTCTCCAAACGCCTCAGGAGGCTTGACTCCCTTGAGTCCACCCAGTGAGCTCCAAGAGATACCCGTCGCGACTCGAGAGCAGAGCGGGGTTCTTTGCTTCCACTCGAGATGAATGCCTGTCTCCCCGGGTGCGTCTGGAATGCAACCCCGAGATCCCTGTCGCCCCTGGAGAGGAACATTGGCTTCTGGACACAAGCCTAGATGAGGTCTATTGGCCCTGCAGTCACTCGAGAGCAATCCCCAGCTTTCCTTCGCAACTCGAATGGAAGATTGGACTTGCCTGGGCCAACACAAGAGGCAGCCTGAATTCCCCGTCGTAACTCGAGAATCCCGCCGTAACTCGAGAAAACCACGTGGCTCCCCCGTCCTCGCAAGATGAAGCCCTTTCCCGCTACAGCGCCTCAGGAGAAGTCCCACGTTAGGAATTGGAGGTCGAAAGGGCACTTGGCACCCTTGATGCGACCCACAAAGTTCCCCGAAATCCCGGTCTCCCTCGAGAGGAACACTGAGGTTTCCCGGCACCCCCTCCTCTGAGCCCTTTCTCCCCTCCTGATCTGGACAGGAGGGTCGACTCCCCTGCTTTGTCTGGAAGGGGTTCCCGACCTTCCGGTCGCACCTCAGGATGAGGCCGGTCTCACGAAGACATTCCAGACGTGGCCTCGTGGGTGGTTCCACATTCCGTAGGACCCCGATTTCCCGGTCCCCTCTTGATAGGAACCCGATGCCCGGACACCTCTCCGAACTCCACCCGGTGAATGCAGTCAACACGAAGGGGCAGTTTCTTTCCGTGCATCGTTCGGAAAACCCCAGGTTCCAAATACAGCTCGACAAGTGGCCTCTCTCCCCGGGGACATCTCGAGAGGCAAGCGGAGTTCCATGCCTCAACCCAAGACGAGGCCTGACTCTCCTGTCCCCAGTCTGCAGGGACCCTGCGATCGGAGTCTGAAATCAGAGGTACCCTGCGGTTCCTGCCTCACCTGGAGATGAGGCCCTCTTCCAATGCACCAAACCCAGTGGAGTCCCGAGAGGCCCCTCCCACCTCCGGTTTCCCTGGCTTCTCAGAGCCACCATGAGAAGCCCCCTGAGGTCACCTGCACAAGTCGAGGGAACCCAGGGTTTCCTGCCTCAACCCGGGAAAGACCTCGAGAGACCTTCTTCAACACGTCTCGAGGCCAGATGCCCTCCCCTACCATGGCTCGGGAGCAATGACGCGCTCCCCTCGCCACTCGCATGGAGACCCGGCTTCCCTGGCGCCCCACGAGAGGCTCACTGACCTCGCCGTCGTACCTCGTGAGAAACCGCACACTGGGGCCGCCGCTCGAGAACAACCCCGAGATGCCCCCGTCATCGAGAGATGAGGGCCTTCGTCTCCTGCATGGCCTCGAGACCAATCTCGCGACCGCTCTCCAAACGCCTCAGGAGGCTTGACTCCCTTGAGTCCACCCAGTGAGCTCCAAGAGATACCCGTCGCGACTCGAGAGCAGAGCGGGGTTCTTTGCTTCCACTCGAGATGAATGCCTGTCTCCCCGGGTGCGTCTGGAATGCAACCCCGAGATCCCTGTCGCCCCTGGAGAGGAACATTGGCTTCTGGACACAAGCCTAGATGAGGTCTATTGGCCCTGCAGTCACTCGAGAGCAATCCCCAGCTTTCCTTCGCAACTCGAATGGAAGATTGGACTTGCCTGGGCCAACACAAGAGGCAGCCTGAATTCCCCGTCGTAACTCGAGAATCCCGCCGTAACTCGAGAAAAACCACGTGGCTCCCCCGTCCTCGCAAGATGAAGCCCTTTCCCGCTACAGCGCCTCAGGAGAAGTCCCACGTGAGGAATTGGAGGTCGAAAGGGCACTTGGCACCCTTGATGCGACCCACAAAGTTCCCCGAAATCCCGGTCTCCCTCGAGAGGAACACTGAGGTTTCCCGGCACCCCCTCCTCTGAGCCCTTTCTCCCCTCCTGATCTGGACAGGAGGGTCGACTCCCCTGCTTTGTCTGGAAGGGGTTCCCGACCTTCCGGTCGCACCTCAGGATGAGGCCGGTCTCACGAAGACATTCCAGACGTGGCCTCGTGGGTGGTTCCACATTCCGTAGGACCCCGATTTCCCGGTCCCCTCTTGATAGGAACCCGATGCCCGGACACCTCTCCGAACTCCACCCGGTGAATGCAGTCAACACGAAGGGGCAGTTTCTTTCCGTGCATCGTTCGGAAAAAACCCCAGGTTCCAAATACAGCTCGACAAGTGGCCTCTCTCCCCGGGGACATCTCGAGAGGCAAGCGGAGTTCCATGCCTCAACCCAAGACGAGGCCTGACTCTCCTGTCCCCAGTCTGCAGGGACCCTGCGATCGGAGTCTGAAATCAGAGGTACCCTGCGGTTCCTGCCTCACCTGGAGATGAGGCCCTCTTCCAATGCACCAAACCCAGTGGAGTCCCGAGAGGCCCCTCCCACCTCCGGTTTCCCTGGCTTCTCAGAGCCACCATGAGAAGCCCCCTGAGGTCACCTGCACAAGTCGAGGGAACCCAGGGTTTCCTGCCTCAACCCGGGAAAGACCTCGAGAGACCTTCTTCAACACGTCTCGAGGCCAGATGCCCTCCCCTACCATGGCTCGGGAGCAATGACGCGCTCCCCTCGCCACTCGCATGGAGACCCGGCTTCCCTGGCGCCCCACGAGAGGCTCACTGACCTCGCCGTCGTACCTCGTGAGAAACCGCACACTGGGGCCGCCGCTCGAGAACAACCCCGAGATGCCCCCGTCATCGAGAGATGAGGGCCTTCGTCTCCTGCATGGCCTCGAGACCAATCTCGCGACCTCTCTCCAAACGCCTCAGGAGGCTTGACTCCCTTGAGTCCACCCAGTGAGCTCCAAGAGATACCCGTCGCGACTCGAGAGCAGAGCGGGGTTCTTTGCTTCCACTCGAGATGAATGCCTGTCTCCCGGGTGCGTCTGGAATGCAACCCCGAGATCCCTGTCGCCCCTGGAGAGGAACATTGGCTTCTGGACACAAGCCTAGATGAGGTCTATTGGCCCTGCAGTCACTCGAGAGCAATCCCCAGCTTTCCTTCGCAACTCGAATGGAAGATTGGACTTGCCTGGGCCAACACAAGAGGCAGCCTGAATTCCCCGTCGTAACTCGAGAATCCCGCCGTAACTCGAGAAAAACCACGTGGCTCCCCCGTCCTCGCAAGATGAAGCCCTTTCCCGCTACAGCGCCTCAGGAGAAGTCCCACGTTAGGAATTGGAGGTCGAAAGGGCACTTGGCACCCTTGATGCGACCCACAAAGTTCCCCGAAATCCCGGTCTCCCTCGAGAGGAACACTGAGGTTTCCCGGCACCCCCTCCTCTGAGCCCTTTCTCCCTCCTGATCTGGACAGGAGGGTCGACTCCCCTGCTTTGTCTGGAAGGGGTTCCCGACCTTCCGGTCGCACCTCAGGATGAGGCCGGTCTCACGAAGACATTCCAGACGTGGCCTCGTGGGTGGTTCCACATTCCGTAGGACCCCGATTTCCCGGTCCCCTCTTGATAGGAACCCGATGCCCGGACACCTCTCCGAACTCCACCCGGTGAATGCAGTCAACACGAAGGGGCAGTTTCTTTCCGTGCATCGTTCGGAAAAACCCCAGGTTCCAAATACAGCTCGACAAGTGGCCTCTCTCCCCGGGGACATCTCGAGAGGCAAGCGGAGTTCCATGCCTCAACCCAAGACGAGGCCTGACTCTCCTGTCCCCAGTCTGCAGGGACCCTGCGATCGGAGTCTGAAATCAGAGGTACCCTGCGGTTCCTGCCTCACCTGGAGATGAGGCCCTCTTCCAATGCACCAAACCCAGTGGAGTCCCGAGAGGCCCCTCCCACCTCCGGTTTCCCTGGCTTCTCAGAGCCACCATGAGAAGCCCCCTGAGGTCACCTGCACAAGTCGAGGGAACCCAGGGTTTCCTGCCTCAACCCGGGAAAGACCTCGAGAGACCTTCTTCAACACGTCTCGAGGCCAGATGCCCTCCCCTACCATGGCTCGGGAGCAATGACGCGCTCCCCCTCGCCACTCGCATGGAGACCCGGCTTCCCTGGCGCCCCACGAGAGGCTCACTGACCTCGCCGTCGTACCTCGTGAGAAACCGCACACTGGGGCCGCCGCTCGAGAACAACCCCGAGATGCCCCCGTCATCGAGAGATGAGGGCCTTCGTCTCCTGCATGGCCTCGAGACCAATCTCGCGACCGCTCTCCAAACGCCTCAGGAGGCTTGACTCCCTTGAGTCCACCCAGTGAGCTCCAAGAGATACCCGTCGCGACTCGAGAGCAGAGCGGGGTTCTTTGCTTCCACTCGAGATGAATGCCTGTCTCCCCGGGTGCGTCTGGAATGCAACCCCGAGATCCCTGTCGCCCCTGGAGAGGAACATTGGCTTCTGGACACAAGCCTAGATGAGGTCTATTGGCCCTGCAGTCACTCGAGAGCAATCCCCAGCTTTCCTTCGCAACTCGAATGGAAGATTGGACTTGCCTGGGCCAACACAAGAGGCAGCCTGAATTCCCCGTCGTAACTCGAGAATCCCGCCGTAACTCGAGAAAAACCACGTGGCTCCCCCGTCCTCGCAAGATGAAGCCCTTCCCGCTACAGCGCCTCAGGAGAAGTCCCACGTTAGGAATTGGAGGTCGAAAGGGCACTTGGCACCCTTGATGCGACCCACAAAGTTCCCCGAAATCCCGGTCTCCCTCGAGAGGAACACTGAGGTTTCCCGGCACCCCCTCCTCTGAGCCCTTTCTCCCCTCCTGATCTGGACAGGAGGGTCGACTCCCCTGCTTTGTCTGGAAGGGGTTCCCGACCTTCCGGTCGCACCTCAGGATGAGGCCGGTCTCACGAAGACATTCCAGACGTGGCCTCGTGGGTGGTTCCACATTCCGTAGGACCCCGATTTCCCGGTCCCCTCTTGATAGGAACCCGGTGCCCGGACACCTCTCCGAACTCCACCCGGTGAATGCAGTCAACACGAAGGGGCAGTTTCTTTCCGTGCATCGTTCGGAAAACCCCAGGTTCCAAATACAGCTCGACAAGTGGCCTCTCTCCCCGGGGACATCTCGAGAGGCAAGCGGAGTTCCATGCCTCAACCCAAGACGAGGCCTGACTCTCCTGTCCCCAGTCTGCAGGGACCCTGCGATCGGAGTCTGAAATCAGAGGTACCCTGCGGTTCCTGCCTCACCTGGAGATGAGGCCCTCTTCCAATGCACCAAACCCAGTGGAGTCCCGAGAGGCCCCTCCCACCTCCGGTTTCCCTGGCTTCTCAGAGCCACCATGAGAAGCCCCCTGAGGTCACCTGCACAAGTCGAGGGAACCCAGGGTTTCCTGCCTCAACCCGGGAAAGACCTCGAGAGACCTTCTTCAACACGTCTCGAGGCCAGATGCCCTCCCCTACCATGGCTCGGGAGCAATGACGCGCTCCCCTCGCCACTCGCATGGAGACCCGGCTTCCCTGGCGCCCCACGAGAGGCTCACTGACCTCGCCGTCGTACCTCGTGAGAAACCGCACACTGGGGCCGCCGCTCGAGAACAACCCCGAGATGCCCCCGTCATCGAGAGATGAGGGCCTTCGTCTCCTGCATGGCCTCGAGACCAATCTCGCGACCTCTCTCCAAACGCCTCAGGAGGCTTGACTCCCTTGAGTCCACCCAGTGAGCTCCAAGAGATACCCGTCGCGACTCGAGAGCAGAGCGGGGTTCTTTGCTTCCACTCGAGATGAATGCCTGTCTCCCCGGGTGCGTCTGGAATGCAACCCCGAGATCCCTGTCGCCCCTGGAGAGGAACATTGGCTTCTGGACACAAGCCTAGATGAGGTCTATTGGCCCTGCAGTCACTCGAGAGCAATCCCCAGCTTTCCTTCGCAACTCGAATGGAAGATTGGACTTGCCTGGGCCAACACAAGAGGCAGCCTGAATTCCCCGTCGTAACTCGAGAATCCCGCCGTAACTCGAGAAAAACCACGTGGCTCCCCCGTCCTCGCAAGATGAAGCCCTTTCCCGCTACAGCGCCTCAGGAGAAGTGCCACGTTAGGAATTGGAGGTCGAAAGGGCACTTGGCACCCTTGATGCGACCCACAAAGTTCCCCGAAATCCCGGTCTCCCTCGAGAGGAACACTGAGGTTTCCCGGCACCCCCTCCTCTGAGCCCTTTCTCCCCTCCTGATCTGGACAGGAGGGTCGACTCCCCTGCTTTGTCTGGAAGGGGTTCCCGACCTTCCGGTCGCACCTCAGGATGAGGCCGGTCTCACGAAGACATTCCAGACGTGGCCTCGTGGGTGGTTCCACATTCCGTAGGACCCCGATTTCCCGGTCCCCTCTTGATAGGAACCCGATGCCCGGACACCTCTCCGAACTCCACCCGGTGAATGCAGTCAACACGAAGGGGCAGTTTCTTTCCGTGCATCGTTCGGAAAAACCCCAGGTTCCAAATACAGCTCGACAAGCGGCCTCTCTCCCCGGGGACATCTCGAGAGGCAAGCGGAGTTCCATGCCTCAACCCAAGACGAGGCCTGACTCTCCTGTCCCCAGTCTGCAGGGACCCTGCGATCGGAGTCTGAAATCAGAGGTACCCTGCGGTTCCTGCCTCACCTGGAGATGAGGCCCTCTTCCAATGCACCAAACCCAGTGGAGTCCCGAGAGGCCCCTCCCACCTCCAGTTTCCCTGGCTTCTCAGAGCCACCATGAGAAGCCCCCTGAGGTCACCTGCACAAGTCGAGGGAACCCAGGGTTTCCTGCCTCAACCCGGGAAAGACCTCGAGAGACCTTCTTCAACACGTCTCGAGGCCAGATGCCCTCCCCTACCATGGCTCGGGAGCAATGACGCGCTCCCCTCGCCACTCGCATGGAGACCCGGCTTCCCTGGCGCCCCACGAGAGGCTCACTGACCTCGCCGTCGTACCTCGTGAGAAACCGCACACTGGGGCCGCCGCTCGAGAACAACCCCGAGATGCCCCCGTCATCGAGAGATGAGGGCCTTCGTCTCCTGCATGGCCTCGAGACCAATCTCGCGACCGCTCTCCAAACGCCTCAGGAGGCTTGACTCCCTTGAGTCCACCCAGTGAGCTCCAAGAGATACCCGTCGCGACTCGAGAGCAGAGCGGGGTTCTTTGCTTCCACTCGAGATGAATGCCTGTCTCCCCGGGTGCGTCTGGAATGCAACCCCGAGATCCCTGTCGCCCCTGGAGAGGAACATTGGCTTCTGGACACAAGCCTAGATGAGGTCTATTGGCCCTGCAGTCACTCGAGAGCAATCCCCAGCTCTCCTTCGCAACTCGAATGGAAGATTGGACTTGCCTGGGCCAACACAAGAGGCAGCCTGAATTCCCCGTCGTAACTCGAGAATCCCGCCGTAACTCGAGAAAAACCACGTGGCTCCCCCGTCCTCGCAAGATGAAGCCCTTTCCCGCTACAGCGCCTCAGGAGAAGTCCCACGTTAGGAATTGGAGGTCGAAAGGGCACTTGGCACCCTTGATGCGACCCACAAAGTTCCCCGAAATCCCGGTCTCCCTCGAGAGGAACACTGAGGTTTCCCGGCACCCCCTCCTCTGAGCCCTTTCTCCCCTCCTGATCTGGACAGGAGGGTCGACTCCCCTGCTTTGTCTGGAAGGGGTTCCCGACCTTCCGGTCGCACCTCAGGATGAGGCCGGT